>NW_010540516.1:18300-40686 GCF_000687285.1 Phaethon lepturus | reverse complement strand
GCAGGAATGCAGACATATATTTCAATATCATTTTGCTGACAGAACAAAGCTGGCCCCTCACAGCTCAACTCCAGATGTCATCCCTGTTCTTGGCAGGCCTGCTGCACAACACAATCTTCACTTACCACTTCATCTCTGAAGACCCTCTTCATGTGGAAGACATCTGCTTAATCAGCAGCAAAGTTTTGGCCATGTTTTGACATGAGAAAACTCTTTGTTTTCTTTAGAAGGTTCATGCAATTCCTGACTGTCTTCAACTGCTGATGACAAAAATATGACAAAAAAATCTTTCCCACTTCTTTAGGGATCTAAGTCATAACCTGTCTCTCCAAATGAGGGAGAAGGCAAAGACACAGCAGGCCCTGAACAGCTGCAACTTAAGGAGTGGATCTGCACTTTCATTAACTGCCTGAACAGTAAATGAGTTTAAATATCCAGAACACTATTCACTTTTGTCTTCAAAGCTTTGGAAATCCATTTTGCTTTGTAATGGTGTGGAGAAAAGAACTAAAGCAAAAGGATGCTTATTTACAGAAATGTACAGTAAGTTTTAGCTAAAAATACATTTAACCTCAGCTAAAAAAACAGAATAGCATATCCCAGGGTCTGCTTAATCATTGAGAGTGGAAGGATAAAGCATTTTTGATGCATCAAAAGAAAAGCCTTGTACAGTAGGTCCTTCATTTTGGTCCATTTTTGGAAATGTGTTCAGCAGTGACAATGAAAGGGCACACACTGCTCTGGCTGATGAAAAGCAGGCCTAGATGGTTCAGATTAACATTCTAGTGCAACCAAAGAGGCTCAGCATGTCTGAGTAATTTACTGCAAATTGGCAGATGGCTGTAGTAAAAGGATTACCATGAATCAAGTTAGATGGCAAGTGTAACAAAGCAATAGCAAGCAAAAATAATATTGCTTTTCTCATTCCTATTAAAAACCAAGTGAACACCAATAGCTTCAAAGCATATTGAATGACAGCAGCCTTTGATGCCAGCCAAGAGCTCACCGAAAGCTGCTCTTCACTTTCTCATATCCCGTCCTGACCTCCCGGCAGCTCTGTCCTGCTGCCTGCACTTGCGCTGATTGCGTGGAAGGTTCTTCCTGCTGGGTTGGCCTGAGTTGGTCTGACAGCATCTTGGCTGCTGCCGAGTTACCGTTGTAGGCAGATCTGCTCTTGAGGTGCCCCAAGAGAATCACCCCAACATCCGTTGTTCTTTATATCATCACCAAAAAGCCCCCGCATGGAATATGTCAAGCTTTCAGCCATTCCGGTGTCCAGACCTCTGAGAATGTGGCACTTGGGCTTAGGGACTATTCATTAATACGTGGGTTTGCTCTGGCACCTCGCCTTTTGTCCTTTCAGTGTTTGGTCCCATTTCACTTCTGTTGCCAAGCAATGGAAGAGCCCACTCCAGATGGACCTGAGACAGCCTGTATTAAGTTTTAATGAGATGATCCCCTGCGTTGGCAGGAGAAGGTGGAACACAAATCATCTTTTCCTGTGCTTGCCCTGCAGGGTACCCAGCCTTGAGGTAGCTCAGTGCGAGAACTAGCTGACGGTGGAGAAGGTGCTATTTCCATCTCCCCTTCCCCAGCATCAGGGCGATCACCTTCAGCTCCTGAAGCTCTTTTTATCCCACCTCCAGTTGCAAGAATTTCCGAGGGCATACCTTCCTTGTTTGGGAGGATAAGGTTTGTAGTTGTTAATGAAATGCGAATGGATGTTGATGGCTACTTTTCTTGGGCTGCTGATTCTGAATAATTAATTCTGTATGGCATCCCTTTTGACACTGGAGGTGCAGCTGACAGCCTGTGATGAATGAGCTGTATGGCTGCTTTCACACTTGCTGGAGTTCGGTACAGAGACACCCTTTAAAGTTTCACACGGCTGCACGCTCCATGTCATACTGTGTTAATAACACGTCCTGTGTCCCGGGGGACTGCGGTATTAATGGTTGTCTGATCTTCCTAATTAGCTTGACAGATTGGGAGGTCAGAGCCCTATTAGAAATCTTGTGCCAGGTTAGTTGCACTATGTTATTTTACTGTTGTATTTATCACATGCTAGGAATTCCTAAGTGCAGTGTCAGATGTGTTCTGACTCAAGGAAAACCTGGAAAGTAACTTTAGGATTCATTTTGAAAGAGGTTGTTTGTTAAAGGTAACAAAAATGACTTATTTTCAGTCAGATTTTCCACTGTTTTCATTGTGCATGTACAATTTAAAGAAAAATTGAAATATCTTTTCCAGCAGAGTAACATTTGATCTGGGATAATGTGATTATAAAGATACATTTTTGTAAAAAAAGGGAATAAATAATAACAATTTAGTATAGATGGTGGCTTGTGAGGAATCTGCTATCATGTTGTAGTGTTACAGCTTTACACTTTGTGGGAGCTGTGGCTTGTTTCCAGAAAGTGGGGAAAATCAAGTCTTACGTTATCAAAATGCATTTAGCATATGAGAGATACTCATATGTAACTGCAACATAAAAATCTGCTGTGGGAAGCCAGCTAGTTACATCTAAAAGGAGAAGTTGGCATGACGCCGTTTAGGTTTACAGCAATTGCCAATGATTTGATATTTCCAAAGTGAGTGTCTGCTTTCTGAATAGGTGGGCACCCCAGTGAGTCACTGGCCTCTCCCACTTCTCTAACAAAAAGAAGGCTCGTGTAGAAGGATGCAGGTTTGTAAGAGCAGAAGGTTTACTGGGCTCCACAGACCGTGAATTTCACATGAAAAAACACTTGGCAGAAAACCCGTGAAAGGACAGGTCTAACAGCACATCGATTACTTGATTTTTCTGTAGTAATTTATTTAGTTCAAATAATTACCCAAGCAAGGCCACAATTACATGACACACACGTCCATATCACATCCAAATTTATGAAAGTATAAAAATAACATCTGGCATCTGAAATCCAAAAAACCATATTAGCTCAGAGTTAAGGTTTCTCTTGTAGCCCATAGGCAGGTTGTTGCAATACAGAGTTTTTCTCTAAGCAGAGTTTGTCGAAACCTACTGCATTTGGTTTTCAATTAGAAAACATTTCACAGGACTCCTAGCCAGGAGGCCCGTTTCTCCAGTGCGTTGGGGTGTACCCTGCAGCAGGCATCGAGGGACAGATTCCCACCTCAGATGTCCGTGCAGGATTTCACCCCACTGCTTGGAAGCCATTAAGAGCCAGCAAGACGGTGCCCAGGATAAATCTCAACAAGAGATTTCTATTAGTCTTTCTGTTCCTGAAGTCAACGCTGCAGATTCCTGTGCTGGTAATGCCTAGAGCTAGGCAGTGGCATGAGGGGTGACCGTCGCCGAAGGTTTCATCTCCAGGAAGGCAAGTTTTGCTACCACGCATTCTGCAGTACAGAATCTGTCACATTTATTACATGTGCAGTGCAATGCGTTGCTTACTTTTGAAGTCATGTGTATGTCATAGATGTGTGTGAAATAATCAAATAGTAAGGTTGAATAAGCAGTTGTACTTTGCTCTTGCTTGATCAACCTCAGGGAAAAAAAAAACAAACCAGTTTGTTTCCCCCTCTTGCTTTACTGGTTATTTGGTTTCAGACTTAGTTTTCATTCATAACGAGATCACTCCGTTTGTGTTTCTATATTCTAACTGCAGCATGGGAGGATGCGCCCACACAATGCATCTTCTGTTTTAAACACTTCGGTCATTTCAAAGTGCTGCACCCTAGATTAATTAAAAGATGAGCTCATATTTTTCAGAGCAAGCTAAAGCATTAGAAGAATGTGATGTGGCATGAAATGTATTGCTTTTTGTTGATGAACTCTGTTGGCTCCTTCGTTCTCTCTATCTCAGATTAATTTTAGGGCATTTTCAGTAATAGGAGTCTGGAGTGTGCTCAGACATGTTCTTACATATTGCTCAATCAGAAATTTTTGTAATATTTCTGAACTCTCTGCAGTGCAGTTGCTTTAGCTCAGAGGACTCTAAACAGGTGTGTTAGACACAGCTCTTTTCCCAAGAGTTATTTAATAACTGTATTTTAATCTGTAATGTTTATTACTCTCATTATTTGTGTCAGAGGAGATCCAGGAGGACTCAGTAACGGCCAAGGCACCAAGTTGAACAGGGAAATGGTCACTGGCCTAAGAGTGTCACTGTCTTTCTGCCTTCTCAGGACTGGCCGAAGGACATTGCCCTCACTTAGTTGAACATATATTCTCTTTCTCCTGTAAGTATCAAATACTTACAGGGTACTTATGTATCTGGTACTGATTAATCAGTATGTGATCCACAAATGAGAATAGTCTGATCAAAAGATCTCTTGATTCCTGCTTCACTTTCGGAAAGGCACTGTATTATCTTTTATCGACAGTGTTAGAAATTGCGTTGGCATCCTTTTTGCAGCAGAGATTTTTTATAAATACCTGTCCCTTCAGATTTTACTGGCAATCATTGTTTCATAAGATTGTTTTTGCATTAGTTCTATATTAACAACAGAGTTTTAGATTATCTTCATAGTGTCTGTCATCCTTATATTAATCTTTTCTCATACCTGCCTTATTTTTCAAATTTTTAAATTTTCTGATTTATCTGAAAATTGATTCTATTTAAATACATACATTTAATGCATTTATTTTAATAGTCAGCTTTTTTTTATTTAGAGATAAGCTTTAATTTTCACGGAATTATGTCAATTTGTCATAACACTATAATCATAATGTATCCCTAACCATGGACCTAAATCAAATGCAGTTAGAAAATGACCGGTTGAGGATAAATTGCCACTAGTGTAACAGGAACTACTAAAGCTGTGAGCTCTAGAAAGAGGGAGTGTGAACTTGTAGTTAGTTGCCTGAGCATCAAAAGTAATTTGATTTTATTTCAGCAAATATAAAATATTTGAATATTTTATATTCAAAAGTAATTGATTTTATTTATTTTGTTGTCCTGAGTAGCAAGGGTCAGCTTGCACTCTCTTTATTCATACGTAGCAAAAATGGATTATTTACTACAATAAGATGATTAATACCATAAAACTGCGGAAGTTCTCTTACAAAGCATAATAAACCAGCTTTGAGCAGCATCTGTGGCCCTCTTCTGTACAGCACTTCTGTACCTCCTCAGAAGCACACCATACGCGTATTGCTGTGTTATCACCATGTGAATAGTCCCTCTCTGCCAGAGAAAGAAAACTTGATACCCAGTTGGGCAGTACGGATTTCACACATCCGACACATTACAAATCTCTGAACTCTGCTAGTTGTTCCAGGATTGATTAAAGGAAAACTTTCCCAAAGGGAAGTGTGCAGAAATGAGGCTGTCAGGTGGAGTCCTTGCTGTGCCTTCCTGGGCAGCATTTGCTTTTGCTTTTGCCTTGGTTTTCCCTGTTGAACTCTGCAGGAAAGAGGCTGGGTGACTTTCCTCCCTCTCCCGCTCCGTCAGCTGGAGGGGCTGCCCGGCGCTCGCTGTCGCGCTGTGCGTGGGGCTTCTGCCCGCTGGTGCAGGCTGCAGCCCAGCGGCTGCTTCGGGGCCCACGTGCAAAATCAGCCGCCAGTGGACAGCCTCCAAGGGGGCTGCCAGCCGCTCACGATGGCTTTCGGAAAGTGATTCCATGTAGGCAAACAGCAGTGCTGTCGGGGAAGCATTTCAAGCCCTGCAGCTCGCCCGCGGGCCATCTCATGCAATTGAAAAACCCAGCATATTTCTGGGCTCTTCTTTATGTAAACTCTTCCTTTTATTGGGAACTTTCCCTGAGAGCTTCTGGCTTCACCTCTCTGTCCCTTTCCTCCATTCCCTTTCTAGTTCCTTTAGTTCTCACTCCACTGCTTTCCCCGCTGCAGCTGGGGACTGTTTTCTAGCGGCTGCAGTGGGATGAGGACGGGGATCACGACTTCGGCGTTGCGGGGGTGCCCCAGCCAAGCCCTGCCTGCACCCTGCTGCCAGGCGAGGCTGGCTCCCGCTGGCAGGGCGGGCAGTTGCTGAGAGCAGCAGTATTTCAATGGCAACAGATCATCCAAAACCAGTTCTTGGATGAGATGGAGAAGGTAACTGCAGGCTGGTAGGGGAGGGGATTTGCCAGCTGGCCTGGGGGAGCAGGACTGCTAGAGCCAGCTGTATCTCCAGCTATCGGTAGTAAGGAAGGCAACAGAGGAGTGGGTGGGCCAAGCCAGAAAGGTAATCCTTGCTGTGGCAATATAGCGTGTCTGGATGCAGGTCAGGGGCGCTGGCCTGTACGAGGATCGCTGGAAGAGGGTCAATTCCCAATGGATGTACCAGAGAGCTCAAAACTGCCAGTAAATCTGGGATTGCTGGCAAGCCCTTCTAGGAAGACTGCTTGATCATAGCCTTGAAACTGGAGATGAATAAGGACAAAGGTATGATGGGCTTGACTATTTCAAAAATCGCTTTTATTCCCCTCACTTTTGGGGTGGTTCCAGCTGACGACCTTTGCCAGTTGGGCACTTGCACAGCCTCTGACAGCCCTCCTGGCACAGAGTTTGTCCTGGCAGAAGGGAGTGCAATGTGGCACAGCCCCTGGTACCAGTGTTTCATATGTACCAGTGTTTTATGTAAGGGGTCCAGCACGAGGGTAGGCGGAAAAGTTTTAAACTGCCAGTAGACATAAAGTGTGTCGATGGTGCAGTTCAAATAGAAATAGCTTTAAATTTGTTATCTTGGGTCCCTATAGGACAGAGCCCTTCTTGAACTCTGCATTTCCACACCTATACTGTTACCAGTGCTAGTTCAGGTATGCCTCTGTGGCCACGCGTTGTAGCCCCGCATGCGCGCGTCCCCGCGAGCAGCAGGCGGAGCGTGGTGCCGCGATGCTGGAGGCGGCAGACCTCCATCACCGCAGCACTGCTGACGGTGCCGCCAGCGTGATCCCCGACTGCCTCTCAGCATTGCCGTACAGCTTTCAGGCCTGAGCTGCTGTACCCACATGTTGGCAGGTGTACAGTGTGGATATAAGCTTAGACACCTCCTTCCCTTAGGAAGGAAAGGGATGGTCTTTTTGTTTGTCCCTTTTTTGTGGTAAGCTCCCAGGCGTCAGTCCTTGGCCAGCGCGTTGCAGTAACGCTGCTTCCTCGCAGCGCAGAGCGGGACGCTGTTCCGTGCTGCCAGCCAGCAAATGTCAAAGCTGATGGCATGTTCAGGTCCAACAGTAATGGAGCTGAGCCATTAAGTAAGTTTGTGTGTTTATGTAGGTGTATATATATGTGCATGTGCATAGAGAGTGGGAGAGATATTTAAAAAACAGATACTTTACCTGTCCCTAACATTATTTTCTAAGTGGGTAAAACTTCCAGTGATTGGACTGAAGGGGGAAAGTGTGTGTTGCCTTTAGTATACAGTACAAATGCTAAGTACTATCCATTAGAAAACGGCAAGCCTAATTACATAAAGCTTTATCTAATGCTCACAGCAATGGAGATCTTTGCAAGAATTTCGATGGGCACAAACCATTAAGTCTTCAGAGGAGGAAGGTACACTAGATTTTGAGGGACTCCTCCTGTTCTTGTTTTTCTCCCAGAGTTGTGTTTCCCTGCTCAGTAACTACTGACTTTGATTCTTTATATTTCTGCTAAAGCAAATGTATCATTTTACTTTTCATTAGTTCAGATTAGCCAAAAGTTGGAAGATGGACTAAGCAGAACGTACTGCAAGATGTTTTTGCCATGTAAACGAGGCAGGAAACACCCATCTAAATGGTTTATGCAAGTTTAACGAAGTGAACCCTCTGTAGGGGTTATTATGGTATGAGCAGAGGGTGAGTAGTGGTGACTCAGTGCGGGGAAAAAAACCCCAAACCTGGCTGTCACAGGTTGGTCGTCATCCTCTGACTGAAATGAATGGCAATTGCTGTAGTGCCACTGTGTGGTGAAATTGAGAAACAGATACACCTAAACTTTTCTTTACACCGGAAAGAAGTTAGTTCTTTCCTAACTAGTTCTTTCCTAACGTAGTTACCAGAATGAGGAGCTGAGATTCTGACCTGTGGTTCAACTCTGCTCAGCTCAGGCCCTGGTGCCCCTGGTCTCTGAGCCCAGCAGCCTCCCCGATGTCAGCTCTGCATCAAGAAGGGTCACAGTCTTCGACCTGAAGGTGCATGATCCCCAGGCACTTTGGCCAAAGAGGATGGATGTTCTCCAAGCACTGCTGACTTTACCAGAGTGCCACTGACTTCAGCCACTCGAGAGCGAGGACATTTTCAGCCATTTGACCTTGAGTACTTCATTGGCTTTGTCCTAGTCTGAACTTGACTTTGATCTGAAGATCTTTTACGCTGTACCAAATATTTTTTAGGCGGTACTGTGTTCTCGGTTGTAAATTGCCTGCAACTAGTAAAATCTCAAACCAGGCACTTGCATCTTGACTAGGGCACTGGGGCCTGAGCTGAATGGAGCCATCACAGCAGCTCCTCTGGATACGTCTGTGTCAGTGGGGCCTTGCTCAGGGCCCGGGGCTCTGGTGACAAGTACTGTGGATGATCTGGCAATGCTCAGTTGCATCTCTTTTTAGTGTCACAGCTAACAGGAGCGATAATGGCACACAGGAAAAGCATGGTATTTCGTCTTTGGTCCCCAAAGTAGGTTATTTGTTTTCATTTTGTTTTTTAAGTTATTGTATTCATGAAGGCTACTTGAAACCAAAAAGATGGGAAAGGCTTTATTTATTCTCTCTTTTCTGGCATAGGCAAAAATATACTCTAAAAAAACATTACATATCTAGAAGACAAGATCAATTCAAAACTCCATACACTTCTATATTTTAAAGTCAGAGGTGTCATTTTCCAAAAACTGAAAGCATATTCTCAAATCTATTTCTCAGAGTTGACCTTCATGTTCAGATATCAGGGAGCATTATCGTATCAACTGTCATGACCTCAAAATTAAATCAATTTACATTCCATACATGCCGCATGCAGACAATGCTGTCCCTACCCTGTCCACCAATACAGTTTCCCTGATTGCAATGAAGCATTGCTTCTGAAGTATGCCACCTCGCATGGGGACAGAAAAAGGAACAATATACTGCTTTTATTAGCACAGATATATCAGACTTCTAAGTGCGGGCCAGTATCTGCACAGCTTTGCTGCTATGACACTGTCAGCCAATATTTAGATATTTTCTTGCCCAAGAAATGTTGTGTTTGCTGAAGAAACACATTTACATAGTAAAAGCTAAGGCTGCTTTTACAAGAACTCCTTTTCAGTTCATGGATTCCTAAATGTTTCCAAGAATCACACGCAAAGGATTGTAACAGCCACAGGTTAAAGGATCTTTTATTTGAGGCCAAAAAGTCATAAGGTACCACTATTTGTATTTGCTGTTTTTTTATTGTTTAGCTGTTTTTGAGAAAGAAGGGACCACACGGGGGTGCAGGCACTGGATGCCTCTATAAAGGGCAAAAGAAATACATCATCCGCATTCAACTTGGGCACAAGAACTGAAGTCGTAGATTGCAAGTTAGAAGAAATGGCTACCATCGAGGCAGCAGCATCCTCCTTGCTGTGTTACGTTTGTGTCATCTTCTCTCATGTCAGCCACGGGCTATGTGCTGCCCCACGAGCGCACGCACAGCATCGTGTTCAGGTCCGTCATTGGCTGTATCTTCGTCACGCCCTAATTCTTCACTATTAGATAATGTTGAGACATTTAAAAAAAGCTGAGCCTTTCCCTTCAGGAGCTATAAATCCCAGGCCGTGTCTTTCCAGCTGTAGCATGCAGTCCCACTAGGCAGCCTCAGTGAAGTGAAAGCTGCATCCTACAGAAAACAGAATATTCACAAAGAATCCTTGTCCCACAGCCCCAGGTTTTAAGACTGTGGCCATTTGCTGCTGCTGAGCCACCCACTGGTGAGGAGTGTCACGGATGTCTGGGGATCCCTGCGGCTGGCCTGCCTTCTCCTCTGCTGCTCTACTTGTTGATCTTCTTTCCTGCCTTTTATCAAGTTTTTCCTTTTATACCCGCTGTAGACAAGTCCTGACTTCCTCTTCTTGTCCCTTCTCCAGGGAACAGCACGAGCTTTGCTGTGTTCAAGGCCTCCCATTGCTCAGAAGTAATAGTGGACGGTGCTGAGATAGGTGCCAGCAGATCGCCCATTGTACTGCCTTCTCCCTGCTAGCTTTTAGAGTAGAAAGTGTGTCTTATGCATCACCTAAAAGGATCAAATCCCTCATTTCCTCTAAGTATAAGAGTTGTTGCCCTACTCATGAGCCATGCTCTCACGTACTGCAGCAGAGTGGGATCTAGCTGGGCCACCGAGCCATTTCAGGTGGCTTCTAAAACAATAAAAGGAGGAATTGCTTGTTTTCATGGCATTACTCTGCCCTCAATGGTTTGTTTTCTGTTCAGGTGAATCTATCTTTCAGAGTAGATACCATATGTATTGTTCTTTGTTTTATTACATTCCCTTCTTCAAAAGCATTCAAATGTTGTTTTGGGGAGATTCAAGGCAGTAGTAAGAGAAGTTCAGTGCATTGCCCTGTTTTCATGCTTAAATCTCGTGAGAAAACTGGATCTTCTCTGAACCTTCTTATCTTCTCTCCTGCTAACTGATAGATGATAGGAAGCGAACAGGTGAATGTTTTACAGCCTGATGGCCAAAGACAAATGGCCTAAATCAAGCCTCATTGCTGGCAAATCTGGAACAAAGTGCCCAAGTTTAATTGTCAAAGGACAACGATTCCTAGTCATAGTTGCTGAGGCTGTTCAAAGTGAACTTTGCATTTTATTGCTTGCAGAGGCTATGGAAAAATCTAGAGGTGCCGCTTCCCTATATTGGTCTTTACGAGTATCAAATATTGATCTGGTCTCAATGACTCTAAGGTCTAGTCATCAACTAGATGTCATGGTAGATAGACACAAAAATGTCCGGGGAGGGGCGAGGATGCAGGAGGCTGTAGCACACGCGAGGAAAAGCAGGACACTGTTAGTTGGATGCAGTTGTAGTTGAATTTTGTATTGTCACGAATTAACATTTTATCTTTAAGAATTACCCATTTACAGTGTAGAAGTGACTGGTTGGACCTTGGTCCCTTAATTTAGCAGACGGGAGAGCACAGAGTTAAGGACAGCCACATATCCCATACAGAAGTGTGCTTAATACATAACTCTGGCAAATGTGCACAACTGCATAAGGAGCTGAAAAATTCTCATTCTTCAGGTTTTTCTGAATCCCATATCACAAGGGCCATTTGTACAATTAACTGACAGACTTCCATCAGAGATTTAGTTTTTTGTTTACCACTGTTTTGTGCTACATCATACTCTCAGCAAACCCTGAGCCACTATGAAATGCAGAGTTTCATTGAATACGATAGTACAATAGATATTCATATTACAAATGAGATTTTGTTGCTCTGAGATTTCCACGAATACTCATATAATCTTAATGCAAAAAAACCCATAACCCAATAGAAAGTGGATGTGTAACTTTCTAAACCACTTGCAAGGTTTATGTTTGCAGTCAGATGGTGACCATAATGCTTACAATTAAGAGTTAGGTATTTTAATAATTTCATTTTGCTGGTGATTTAACCTCCTCTTGTGCTTTTATAGCGCGTCCTTGTGACTGAAATCCAAGGATCAGGAGTTCGTGTCCTCACGGAAGTCCCGCAGCAGAACTGCACTTCAGGAAAGCAAGTTCTGGGCATACAAGGTAATGTTGAATTCCTGACATAGTTCCACTGAGCTGTCTCGGAGGATGAACGAGCTAGAACAAAGTGAAAAATTTCTTCCCTAGTTAGCATGCGAGGGAATGTTTGTTCGTACCCAGTGCTTTGATGAGATTTGGAAAAACAGATCAGCAGCTTAATTTCAATTAAAAAATGTTTCAGGTAAAGTTAATTCTTACTCCTGAGTTTTTAAGTGATGATAATAAGCAACGTTCTGTTTTGATGTTTTTGGCAGTGTCACAGAGCCAAAATATCCAAAATCTATATTTTCCTTTAAGTTTATGAACATCTTATGTCTTGGGTACCTATGAAGAAAATAAACTCATTGCGTCTGTATTGCAATATCTAACTTTCATTCCAAGGTCACTTTTCTAAGTATGTTTTTCCAAAGATTGTATGTGCAAATGGCTTTGGCACCAGGATTAGCATTTTTAAAATGCGTTTTCACAAACCTCCACAAAAATACGGCAACAGAGATAAAAACTCTGGGCACAAGGCAGAATGAACGGAGGGAATCCCTCTCATCGAATAAGGCTGAACTTCACTTCAGTCTGGTCAGCCTTGCACAGTTACGTTCCCATCCCCACGAGATCAGAGCTCCTCACAGTCGATAAGGTATTCACCTGCACAGGCGACTGAGATATATATACAGAGTTACTCATTTACAGAGGGAAAGTTCAAAGCCAGGCAGGAAACAACTGAGTGGAGACCTAGGGTTCCTTATGGAGAAATGGCAAATTCCAGATTTAAACTGCAGGAAGCTGAGTAATTCCTGAGCAGAGCAGTGAGAAAAGACCTCAACAGTGTCAGATAGATCCTGGACAGGACATGTTGGTGGGGGGGGTTGTGTTCTTCTTCTTTTTTAAAAAAAGCGTTTTGTAGGAGAGTAAATGTGCAGCAGTCCTCTATACCTCTTCTAATTGTCATTTCTAGACAACAGGTCAGAATGGTCCACATTCAGGAAAGGTCTCCCATTAGTCTGAAAGAACTGGATCTGGCCTTGTTTCTAATTTCATTACAAGTAATGGATCTCTTTAAACATGTAGGTGTTTGAAGGCTTTTTTAAAAAAAACCCACATTTTTGAATGGCAAAAGGAGCAAAATCATTTGGATCACCTGTATTCAAAGAAGATCCCAAGGCTTGTGTACCATAATGGCTGTGCCAGCTTTCGCAATATGAGAATGAGAACCAAAGCCAGCAGAAATGAAAACACAGTTTCTGAATCCCGTGAGAGTTTAACATGAATAAACTCCAAGTCCATACCACGAGTTTTGCTGGGGGAGCGGAAGTGAGGGAACAGAAGAGAGTTAATTTCTAATCTTCAGATTCTTGCTAAGAAGTAAAAGCTGTCAACTAAGGAACAAATTCATACTGCTCTGTGAAGCCTTTTCTGAGGTTTTTGAAGTCTGGTAGTAACGCAGAACGAATTTACTTTTGTACCTCATCCTGCCTCGTTCAGTCTGCCCGCCCAGATTGCCCCAGGCTCCTCTATTTGGCCAAGTCGACTGTCTTGCCTTCGGGTCCTACGGGCTGCGTACCCATGTCTGTGTCTTTTTTGCAGTGTTTCTCTTACACACCTGCTGACACTTCTGTCTGCCTCCCACATCTTCAAATCTGACTAATCCTCTGCCAATGTCCAACGACCATCCGAGGAACTGACAAAAGGATCAACATCTCCTTTTTTTTAATCTCCACCTGGATATGACTGGTCCCTTACTGCTTTCAGCTAAAAATTCTGCAAGAGGTGAGGGGGTAATAGGTGCAAGAAATGCCACTGAATTCAGAAGCTTTACAGAAATAATTAGTGCTGGAAATTGCAGACACTAAATTAGCCTCGCTTAATGTGTTAAGAGCTAGGCTGTGCCCCTGTACTTTGCCCGGGGCAGAAGGTGGAGTTTAGCTCTTCTGTCCTAAGAAGGTTCCAGCTGCCTCCTAAGCCGCTCCTCCCTGCTGGCAGTGAACGCTGCTCTGCCGTAACCCCTCTCTGCCCTGCGTGCATCCATATGGGCACAGGGTGTGTATGTCTTGGCCTCAGGTCTCCGTGGTGTTTGAGGGGAGAAATAATGACGGCAGAGCAAAACTAAACTGTGTATTCAGTGCCTGTTGTGTTGTTCAAGGTAAGTAAGGATCCCCAAGTTAGACTGGGTACTTTTCTTTTATGTCACTTCTACTTATTACTGAGCACAACTTTAGTATGATAGGAGGATAAATGGAGAAGAAGCCTGGTTTTGACTGGCATTTGAAATACAAGTGCAACTGCAAACCTGTAAAAAGTAATTTTCAAAAAATTCACAGAACCTTACACTAAAGCTTCATAGAAAAATTTACTTGATATAATATTCAGTTTTGGCTTAAAAATACAGTAATAGTTTGGAGTCCTAAAAATCACAAAGCTATCTCTAATTGCCACACTTTGTCAAACAAAGTTACTGTCAAAATGGCAGTGATTAATGCTGACAGGAGCCCTCTAAGTGACACGGACAATGTTAGAGGCAGGGGCTGCCCTGGTACGAGCAGCGCGGTGTGTCTGACATGACTACAGGCAGCCTTCCAAGGAGGAGTAGAGTTACACCTGGCACTGGTGAAGCTCTGCCACCACGGGCTTGTTTTCACACAAGAGAGCTTGCCGTTCTCCAACTTCATCTTGCATCACTCTTTTTAAGTCACTAGGCTGCCGGTATTGGCACGTGGTCATTTGGGGGTGTTTGGGTGAAAAATGAGATGTTACGGTATGTTGATGTGGGCTGCTGTGCGGCTGCCCTGCGCAGCCATGCCAGAGGTGCGTGCAGCTCGCCGGGAGGAAACGCTGCTCTGGGACCAAGGCAGAGACTGACAGAAAGTAAGTGTGGAAGTAAGATTTAGTTGAGTGAGTGAGAAGAAAGAGCCAAAGGTTTTACAGGTACATTCTTAAGCAACAATGCATTACCTAAGGTCCTGAAGTGCTATGTGTAGACAGTTTAAATCCTGTTGTCGCCTTGCATGTCCTTAGAGAAAGTCCCAGGCCTAGCAGAGGCAGTTACCGGCCTCAGCACTTGCTGTGCGTGACACTGAAATGGAACCTAAAATCCCACGCCCGATACCATCAGGGAAATGAATTAAAACTTTTGATAATGCTTACACCAACCCTATTCTATATGTGGGCTGTACAGGAACGCTGGCCTGCAAGAGCTGGCTGTGGCTTCACAGCTGTCTAAGTCGCAATCACGAGATGGAATCAATGCTCTAGCTACAGCTGCAGAAATTCCAGAAATTCCTGCTCCAGGTTGCCTGCAATGCAAATCAGGGTGTGAGCCCAGGAGAACCAGCGCTAATGCTGATCTCTCTGCTTCCTCCCAAAATGATTGCATGCTTTTCTTGAAAGAAAATGTGTTTTACTGTAAATTTATCAGAAAAGATGAGATAATTGGATGATATAAACTGGCATAGCTCCATAGATGTCAACAAGCATTTAATTTCTGGGGTAATTTCTGCATTACTTGGTGGAAGGAACTGCGGCTTTGTGATGGGTAGTAGGGCATGTGGATACTAAAGCATATGCAGTAAGACATATCGCTGTCTGGTGATTAAACTACAATACTGTATTTTAACAAGCTTGCATTGTCTTAATCATTGAATCCAGACTGCTGGCACTTGGCATGTAATGACTTTCTGAATGTGTGTTGCCTACCTGGAATTAAAACTTTTCTGTTTTTCAAAGGTACCATTGTTTGCGCCTTTCCAAAATTCTGGCAAAATGTATTTGACAGTAAAATCTACAGTCAGGGACTTGTCACAGTGCTTTTAGATCTTGGTGTTTTGCTTATTTTCAAGTCCAGCACATAGACTGTAGTTTAATCAAGGAAAAAACAGATTTTTTTTTTCATCTGTCATCTCTTTATCACTAGTTCTTGGTGAATGACTAGAGAATTTATGAGACACAGATGCAGCCTTCAGCTCCGGTGACGAGATTATATATAGTGTAGTGCAAAAACTACACCCTGGCTCAAATGCCATGCAGTTGTTACAGTCATGTGCCATTTTTCTGACAGAGTCTATAATACAAACTCCTCTTGGATTTCTAGCACATCACTGGGCTTATAAATATTTCCGAGGTTAAAAATAAGATGAACAGCTCTGTCTAGTGGCAATTTCAATAACTACATCAGAAGGTCATTATTTCTAACAGAATTCAGCCCATATGTGTTGAATCAAGCGAGTTTAAAAATAGCTGGTTGGCTTGCTTTTACACACGGCAAATGCGCCAAGTACTTCTGGAGAGACACTGGATAAACATGTGAGGCCATATTCTGCCATGAGATTTCTGCTAGTTCTTTTAAGAGATTTGCTGCCTTTATTTAATTTTCACCAAAAGCAATAAAAATCCCTGACTCTTTGCCATTCCTGGAGCTGTGGTTGTAATCTGTAAGGCCCTGCGCTTTCCCTCCCACCCTAAAATATTCAGTGCTGGATGTTCAAAATCCATCTCCCGCTCCCAAGCCTGTCGCACTGTGCTGGAAGCCTGGCAGAAGCAGACGCCGTTTTGGTCTGGGTTTTGTGCAAGTTCCATGATACTTCCCTGCATAGTTCTTAACAAAACTACATAAATAGGTAAATTATTCTGGACCCTGCCAGAGACTGGGGGTGGGGGATCCCCCCCCGAACAGTTTTAAGCCTGGGAAAGGTCCTGTTTCAGACCACTGCTGAACAACTCCCTGTTTCGGGCTGCCCGTGCACTCACCTGATGCAGAAAGCGTAAGTGTTTTTCAGTGACCTCAAAATGCCACCACCCGTGTGGCACCTGACTCTGTGTGCCACCAGGTCAGGAGTTGAGGCGGCTCCGCTGTTGGGATGGAAGGCAATGCCCGGCGGGTGGGAGCGCTCCACTGGACCCACCTGCGGCAGCTTCACCCGGTCCCATCTTCCCACCCCAGCGGCGGGCTCAGGGCGACTGGCACAGAAGGGACGCGGGAGCGTGAGGGAGAGAGCTGCCTGGGGATGTTGGGGGTGAAAACAACCCGGTCACAAACAGGACTTTAATAAGCCTCTCTCTGTGGAGGCATCTTAGCTAAGAGTACGTTTGTTCAGAGGTTGTGGCCAAAGGGTAAGTTATCTCTGGGCTGTTCGTTTTATACAGTTAGTAATACACCTATCTCATGATACTGTGTATTCTTCACCGTAGCCCTTTGGATAGCTTGCTACAATCTGAAGGAAATTTTAAAACACTGTAAAAATTCTAAATCACATCTTCTCAAAAATGTCACAAAAAGACGGTTTTTTTTTCCTGAAATACCAAAATGATTTAGGAAAATGTTCTTCAAAGAAATTCATTTAACCTGATGATTTTCATACCATAAAATGCATTGTATGATACATGAAATGGGAACAAAACCAAACAAATCAGCTGGGGGCTATTCTGTTAATGATTTTGGTTTTTTCTATCTCAAAGGATGCTTCTGTAAATTCGTAACAGGTTAATGAAGCACATCCATAGATGCTACTGCTTGGCACCTGCGCTAAACCACTGTTCTGTTCAAGAAGATGGGTCCTTTGGGGAAAAAAGAAGGCTAAGTGCAAGCTAGTTCGGGTGAACCTTTGCAGAGACACTTGAGGCTACCTGAGAACTAAGATCATGCCTGTGGCAACTTCAAATGGCAAGAAAAACAAAAATTCTTACTCTGTAGTATGCTTATAGAACATGCTCAGGTTTTCCGTAGCATGGAAAGCCACCTTTTGTACAGCGCTGATTTAGATTGTGCCTGTGTCTCAATTTTCAATAGATTTAGACTGTGTCTCAATTTTCACAGTGGTACATTGTACTAAAACACTTTCAGAGCCCTGCAAGCTTTATATAAAAGATATTTTCAGGAATAAATTCTTACATACAAGTTAGGAAAACAATGATCTTGTATAGGTAAGATCAGTCTTTGAACAGATCATCCCTGTTAATAAGTTAAAATGTGAGAGGTGATTTTTTTCTTCTTCTTCTAGTGATCATTCCTTCACGTGGATGAAATTATACTGGTATAAATGGATCTAGACAAACAGAACTTACTCCTCAGTTGAAAGTAATTCTACTGATAGAACCACTTTCACGCCATTAGGTTGCAGAAATCTTCCCTGAGCTTTATACTGTGTGAAATATTCCAACATAGTCAAAGCAGAGAAACCTTGGAGAGCGAGCAAAGCAAAGAACTGCATCTGAAAGGCAGCCTCTTCTACCTTGTGCCTCTGGTTTTCTGTGTCGAGGGTTTTACCTGAGGTGTTACAAAGTGTGGTCATCTTGTCTGTTGACCTGCTAATAACGAGGCTAATTCCAGCTGGTTAGATAATACCCAGGTGACAGTCACCCGCAAGGCAGGCCGATGGCGATACCCCGCTCCTTCGGTTTGGAGTTTGCACCTTGGGTTTTGTTCAGGTTGGCATAAAGGCAAGTGGCTGGTCTTCCACTTGATAGAAGATGAAAGGGGACAGCAAACCCTTACTTTATTTGCAGATGACCTGGATATCCCAAGTTTTTGGATGCAAACTCTGTTAGCTTGAGTGTTTTGAGGTTCCATTAAACAAATGTGCTGGACCCAGCAGCCAGTTAAAATCCGCCTGCACTCTAGAGATGGCTCGGACTGCGGCATTTAGCAGTCAGTGTAAGTACTGCCTCTGGAGTAGAGCATGTGCACGGATACTCCTTGCATTTGGTCCTTAGCAATCCACAGGTGCTAAGGTGTTATCTCTGGTCTGTAAGTTTTAGCAGCCTGACACCCACCTACTCAGTCCTGCTTTTCTTGTTCTGTCACACTGTGTTGTGTGCTCATCAAGATGAGAGATTTTGGAAGCGTGGAGCCAGCCCACCTGCCCTCCTCCACACTCACCCACTCGTTTGTATCTACTTTGATTCTTAGAGAATGATTCAAAGCACACTTGTACTTCAGATGTTGATGGTAAAAAAACACCTTTCTATCAAAACGGAAAATAGATGTGAGGGGAGAAGTTGATGAAGTTGTTGGAATTATAATTGAGTTGTATGTGTGTTGTATGTGTGCATATGCATCTGTGCATAGTGCTGCCTAGATCTGAGGCTACAACTGCCTGTTTTAATTGTGGTAAATCAAAATAAGTAAGCACAAATAATAAAGAGATTGCATAAAGCATTTCAGTGTAAAGATTCAGCATGCTGTCCTTGTCTAATGACTGCAGTTTACAAGAGGATCAAAGGTCAGAGCCTAAAAGAAGGAAGATGAGCTCACTAGACGTTGCTCAAGATTTCAGATGGACTGCATACCCAGCAACGGAGCAGACAGCACGTCTGTGCTGCAGCAAGAGGTTAGAGCGAAAGAGCAGATGCTGCATAGATTGCAAAACAAGTGGCACAATCCTTTTATATTTAAATCTCTTGAAACAAGGACTGCTTTTTCTAGGCAGGCAAGGCTTTATTTCTTAACCATGGCAAGCAGATAGGGACAGAAATAAAGCTGTGACTAGCTGAGAGAGTCATGCGCAGCAGAACTTTAATGTGGTCTAAACTTGCACGTTTGTCTGAAATCTCCAGTGAAGCCAACAGAATTTTATAAAAGGAATGCATTCTTGTTAAGTCTGTCTCCTCCCTTGCAACACCTCCACTCAGCAACATAGCCTGCAGCCTTGACTCTCTTTTTGCATAAGCAAAGACTGAAGATAAGAAGAGAGAAAAGATAATAGAAACCTGCAGTTTGCAAATTGCCCTGCCCAGAAAGAATTCCGGACTTTGATTCAATTGCTTTCTCTGGACTATTGCTTTATCCCAGTTTTCTGGAAGTGCTTTTCACTGGGTGCCCCATCACTTCAGGTCGTTGCCTTTCTCTGTCATATACCAGGTTGAATCTGGTGAATTAGGTTTTTCAGTTATTTTTGTCCAACATTTTAAAGCTGCAAGTCCCAGAGCATGTCTTCTTTTTCTCATTCTCCCCTGGTGCCGGGTTTTCTTTCTTATATCTCCTTTTTTAAGTTCTGACTCATTTCAGTCTCTTTGTGTGCTCTCATTTGGCATCTCCCATGGTGTCTGCCTGCCAATTCCTTGCAATCCCCCTGTCATCTTCTGCACTCAGTATGCTTCTTGGCCGCCTGCCAGTTCTCAGACTTTAAACTTCAGTATTTCTAGGATCTGCTCTCTTGAGGTTTTTTCCCCTTTTTATTTCCTCTCCTTTTTTTAATATTTCTAATCATTTCTCCTTTGGCCCTGCGTTGAACTCTCTCTAGGCACAAGGAAAATGTTTTTTTTTGCAACCTGACTTGGAGCATATTGGATTCAGAAGGGTGGTATAGGGATTTGTTTAAATATGCTCCTGGGGGCTTTATTCAAAGTGCAAGGGTCTCTCAGCTGCCTCTTCGAAGAGTAAGGTCTGTAAATAACTCAAAATTCTATATTAATATGCTCCAACGATCGATACGTGCTAAACACTTCCATTTGTTGACAAACTTTGGGAAGGCAAGGGATGACAGGCAGCATTATTCTGGCAGTTTTATTTTGTTCTTCCTATTTGCTATAAAGGGTGTTTCCCACAAACACTCACGTACAACTGAGTGACAGAATCTTACTAATTTACAGGAGAAAAGAAATTCTGGGATTTTTTTCCATGCACTTTGATACGTATTGCAAATTTGAAACAAGTATGTCAGTTAAAATGTTCACATCTGTACCTTTTTACTAATGGCTCTTTTATTCCCTTTATAAACACATTTCTAAGCCTTTCTTTAAGCTCACTGCTGTTCTGAAATTCTGTTGCTGTTTTTGTGGTTCCAGTTCATATCAAATGGCTGTTTCGCCTGCTTTTTTATATAACAAAAAATGTGTATGACAATAACATATAAAACAAACCCGCATATTTTAATATTAAATGGTCCCAGTCACTCTCTCATACTCTTCTTTTCCTTTGTCTTTATTTCATCTCTGTGGGAAACAGAGGCACAGAAAGAGCTTAAGACTGTGGACCTGGAGATACATGTGCGCTTGCAGAACTTTCCGGTCCACACGTGAAGTGCTCCAATCTGCGTGAGGAGTCTGTGTCAGACCTAGCAGCTGGAGGAACGTTTGTCGCAGGCTTGGTTTTTTAACCTGTAAGACTAAGGCAGTAATTTCTCATGTCATATTTGCCAATTATAATTAATATAATAATTGCATACTGACATATACAAATAGAGAGGGAAACTGTCATCTCATACTTAGGCTAGAATATGGTGTTATTCATTAATCTAATTATACATGTGTATAAATAGGCCATATGGACGTTCATTAATGAACATTCTTTGCAACTTTAACCCCTTCTCTCTCCATGTAATAAGTCAGTCTTGACTTCTGCAAAGTATTTGCACCATTGGAATTGAACTTACATGCTGGGCTAAGAAGTCAATGAGAAGCTATAAGTCTTTCCATTAAGTCGAACTAAGTTGTATTCATATGCAATATAGATATATTTATAATCAGATCTTTCTGCCTCTGGGATTTTGCATAATAATTTTGATCATATTGATCACTTATGATATATGACTGATCATGTAAGTCAGACACTACTATTTTTTTTACCTGATTAGACATTTATAAGCTTTTTTGTAGTAATGTTACCCTCATCAAATTGCCTGGGTAAGGATGTCTACATATATATCTCTCTACACATACGTGTGTATGTATATATTTAAACCCACAAATTCCGTTCTACATACACGGTTTCTGTGTAGGCAGAAAAATACAATTCACAGGCATTGTTCCCAGAGCTGTTGTGTCTGGAACAGGCAGAGGTGGTCTGGTGGTTAGCTGTCCCACGCTCAGTTCCTTGACGGCTAATGCACGCTGCATTTTGAACAGCCCCTCGGCCATCCTGGCCGGAGCAGCCGCCCTTCAGGCAGTGGTCAGTGTCCTTGGCCGAGCTGACACCTGACCAGGAGTTCAAGTTCGTGCCGGGCGAATGATGGCCCGGTGAGCTCTGCCTTCAGCGCACGCCCACGGCGCTGGCTGAGCAGCCGGCTTCCCGTGGCAGTTACACTGACCTGTCCGACCCACGCGTGCACGCGTCTCACGTGCCACGGCGCGTACAGGCTGACCGACGCTCGCCGGCTAACGCCAGCCAGGAGGTTTATTTATCTTTGCCTCAGGGTTCATATAAACTAGAACTCAGCGATGAGCTGTGCAGATTTCTCTGTTCCGGACTCCTGAATACTCTCTCTGTGATTGAGTGGGCTTATAAACAACTGTTTTCTGTTTACTTTCGTGAGTTCTGATTGACAGCAGCGGGACTCTTGGTAAAGTATGTTACGTTTCTTATTAATGCCAGATGTGTTCGTCACAGCTAAAGTACTGCAGTCAATACCAAAGGAATTATGCCTTAAGTGGAGTCTGAAACTTAAATCTCGGGGTACTGTTCTCCAGTGATTCAAGTAAACTGTCATTCGTTTGCTCCTTAAATTCTTGTGTTAAAGATACCCTAATCTGTAAGTATAACTGTCACTTAACAATGCTTATATTTAAAGCACTGTGCTAAGGATCACTGCTCTTTGCAGCAGCCATAGTAAACGGAGAAAGCAGAACTGTCCTAGATGCAAACACTGCATTTTGCTGAAGGAGAAATCTGAGGGTGCGGTAGGTTTTGTATGAGGGTTTTCCCGTGTACATTTTTCAAGAAGAGTCAGTAACAGGGCACCAGAGCAAGTACTCGGTGATTGATAATTGCTGCAGGATGCAAAGCAAAGATCAGAAAAAAGACCGTTCCTTCATGTCTGCTCAGTGGTA
>NW_010540516.1:6895-18269 GCF_000687285.1 Phaethon lepturus | reverse complement strand
AGGAATGCAAGATGGAAGGCTGGAACAGATAAGGACAGTGTGCAGTGAAGGCATCTCAGGAGTCAAAGGTAATGTGAGAAAAAAGTGTCTGGAGCTCAGGGTCAGTTAATGTTTGCAAGTAATACATGTGTTGCTCACTGGTTCTGTTTAAGGTAGTTTATCTCTTACAAGCCAATTTTTGCAAGTGATTGAATTGCTGGTTGGATGAATGCTTGTAACTACATACTAATCAGTGTTCAAAGCGTTACTTGCATTTTTCTCCCTCAAATGTCTAGCGTTAATTCTGGAGTAATAAGATTGGCAAGCTAACACATATACATTATACTGGTCTGCAAATGAAAATAACTATTAATTAATGTCTAACAGTGATTATCACACTAGATGTCTTAGCTGCCGCTGTATTTTATGTGGGTAGAATTTAAATGGGATTGGGTCAGCAGTAATTTAGCCTGGTTAAGAATGTGGTTTTTGGAGCCTTTGATGGAGTCTTATTGCTGAGCTGTGTGCCGATTTGAAAAGAACTGAGTCAGGGAACTTGTGTGGTTATAAATGAGAACAAAACTCAATCCATAACTGTTTTCTTTAAGCACCTGCTTTTATATGTGCAAGGGAAACGGACAGGTAAGAAAACCTGGGATTGCTGGCTTAGCTTGATTCTCAGGCAAGGATACAAATCTTGCCACTGACCTAATGAGAACAAAGTTAGGCTAATGGTGACAATTTTAGAAAGTTCTGCACCAGTACATATTTTGCTTAACATAAAAGGATAAAAGTTGTCTTCCTTTCATAAAAGCAGTTGTGTAGGTCATAGTATGCACCATGTCCTTGCACTTTGCCCGTGTTGCCAAGTGGCATCAGATGCAGGTTTGCCTTGGTGCTGTCTTCAGGTCTTTTCCTTATTTACTGCAAAATGTGGGCCTTCCCAGTGCTCTGCCAGACCAGCCTGGAGAGGTGGCACAGACGCATCGGCCCCTGTATGGAAACACCCCTCTGGGAAGGCCTCACAAGAGTGTGACCTACCTCGGCTCAGGCCCAGGCTCTTCTGGGTTTACATCAGATGATAATACTTGGGAGCATATTTGTGAATAAGATGGGCATTATGCTTCTCTGATGAACTGGCAAAGCAAAGCAGTAGATTTCTCTGAAGTTTTCCTGTACCTTTGATCTCGTACTTTATCATCTGTCTCCAGTTGAGATCAATCGGTTGTGGAAAAAGCTTTGTGAATTCAGCTTAGGCAGGTTTTGGAAGTAGATGAAAAATGCCATTAGGAGTGAGTCTTAAGTTTCAAGGGAGGCGTGGAGAGAAAGGTTCATCCATTTATGACCCAATAGTTTAACCAGGGTAACTTTTTTTGCTGAATTTTATGTCCTCAAGGACAAGGAAATCTAGCTTTCTCTTCTTCCTTTGCTTTTCGCATTTCTACTGCTGCTAGGCTCTATTTTGGGCTAAAACAAGGTAAAAACAGTGAATCTAGTTTTTCTGTTGCTACTACCAAACCATCCCAAAGATTCTATAATTCTATGATACTTGGTGAAGCAATGGCTAAGGTCGAACACTTTCACACTTTTTCCACCTTAAAAGTTTTAGTCATAATGACATTTTCAGCTGGAGGCTTGTAAAGCTTAGTTGGAAACAAGCTTATCAGTCTAGGAATGTAAGTCATGAACTTCTTTAGCTCTTTATCTAACATGAGAATTTGAATGCAGAAGAAACAAAGGATTTATAGGCTTTGGATTTCTATGTCACAGATGCTATAATGTCTATTGCTGTAGCATACAGCACAACTGATCCTTGAGCAGCCAGCTAACTATAAGCCTACCATTTCTCTGTACATAAAAACTAAACTGGAGTCATGTATGGTTAGGCACTAATGAGTTGGGTGCTGACCAGAGATGGGTGCTGCTGGCTGGCCACTGGGTGAAAGAGCGTCCTGGAGCCAAGAAGAGAACCTTCTCCCTTTTTCCTTTCTAGCAAGGAAAGGACAACGGTGAAACCATTCTCTGAAGCTACTCCTCGTGATTTCTGATGTAGTTTCATAAGCCTTTCTGCACCTGCTAATCTTTCCATGAGGTGAAGGAGATGCCAGGTACATTAGCCTGTGCTCAGCTCTTCTGCTGTCCATCCACGTGTTTACAGAACAGAGCAGCTCTCTACAGAGCTTGCCCACATCTCCCCAGTGAAAAGTACTGTTGGCTGTGCTCAGTTCCATCTTCGCCTGGAGGCTGGTGAGCCATCGCCCACCAGCAGAAAGCAGAGTACAGGACATTTGTATCTTAATGGCTTCTGGAAAACATCGGTATTTTAGCTCAGGTCCTGCATGAGACTCGGAAGACTTCCTCTAAACACGACATAGATTTGACTGATGCACGAACAGCACCTCTTGTAGGCTGGGGACAATGCCACGTGCCTCAGAGGCCACCGCGAGGCCCGGGTTACAGCCGACGGAAGGAGCCACGCGGCAGCGGTGCGGGGAGGCGATGGACCATAACCAGTTCCTTGTAACTGCTGATGGACCTTGTGACTGCTGCCCTGCCCAAGTCCAGTACTGCAGCTAGGCATGGCAGAAGGCAAATGAAGAAGCCTGACAGAAATTCAAACCGTGGAAATCAAAACAGAGGCCTTATTTATTAAAATGGCTAAGTCGTGTATTCATTTTCACTGACTGGGTTTTTGGCCTGTGAATACAGAATTTGGAACTGCCTGTTCTTCCCTTGTTTTTCCATGTCTGGGACATTCTCACTCCGGTCATGTTTTGTTCCATCTACATCCTTCTCCCTGTAAGAACCCAGTGTCTGCTGAGCAGCGGCTTTATAAAAGAAATTAGTCTCTAATTGTGCTTTTTGCCTTACCTTTAATAGATGTTCAAATGTATGAAATAATTCCTAAGTTTTTTAAGAATCGTAACAACTATCCCTCTTTTACATGTTATTATTTTTTTAAAAGAACTGCTTTACTGATTTTACTCTTTATTAAGTGAACACTCCTTAATAGTGTTTATCACAAATGCACATCTAAATCGGTTCTGTTCCATTCTGCTTTTTCAGAACAGTTTTTTTACTCCCCCTTCCCTGAAGAAAAGCAGAATGGACAAAACGTGAAGTACGTGTAAGTGAAATGATGGTGTACAGTTTGGTGGAGAAAGTGGATCTTTTAAAAAAAAAAAGAAAAATCTTGAAGTTTTTCTCCTAATAGATTGAGAAGTTGCCTGCTTCCTTGCTTGTTAATGTGGGTCTATTATAACTGCTAGCTCAGCTGACCTCGTTTAGCTTTGTGAAGAGCTTTTCGTACTGTATTTTTTAAATACAGGACTAAAACCATGCTGAGCTTTTCTTTTGCCGTGACAAGAGCTTTTATGTGTGTGCAGTGGCTGCCTTCCATTTGCTATCTTGTTCTTTAGTCCTGGGCAAAGCTCTGTGTGTTTGAGCAATCGACAGCTCCAGCATCCTGCATCACCTCTGGTTACGGGGAGCTTCTGGAAGGAGCAACCCATTTTTGGATTCAGTATTTGTCTGTCCTCCCTTTGCATAAATGAGAGAAATTTCTGTTCCCTTTGGGAGGGATAGGGACAATGGAAAATAGTACCCTTCTTGATAAGAGACCTCAGACTCTTGTCAGCAACAAGTCAGCTGTGAATATTTGTATTTTCCTGAACAAACATGTACTGTACATACATGCTGATAGTCTATTAAATATCCGTAACCTCAGTTGCGCTACCCAGCGGGCCTGGCAGTATGCAAGGCATGCAGAGGACTCTTCTGGCAGGTACTAGCCATGATAGGTTGAGAAAAATAATCTATGACAGAGCGATTTCTAAGCTAACCATTTTTTTAAGAAAGGTCTGTGTGAGTATATGAATACATACAGGTACAAGACTAATGAAAATAAACATGGTAAAAGAAGAAAAGAACTTGCTTTAACTTTAACTGGCTAAGCAACATGCTTGGCATTGTTTTGTACCTCTCGTAACAGTCTGAGTAAAGAAATCGAGCGCCGAGTGGGCACAAAGCCAGAGCTGCCCTTTCAGCTAGATTTCCCGTTGGGACTGCGGCACCATTCCACAGGGGACTTTTCACATGCTTTATAGCCCTGCCAAGGGCCTCTTGAATCCTTCCTGTGCAGCTCGCCCACAGCTTCTCCAGCGGTGCCGTCCTCGGTGAGCGGGATGCGGCACGCGGTCCGCCCGTTCACTCTGGGCGCGCCGCTGGAAGTGCCGGGAGCGGTGTCGAGACACCGTGTCCCTACGGCTGTCTGCGAACCTTTCTCCGAGCCCGGGTCTCTGGTATTTCTGAGCAGAAAGACCTTCATGTGAAAGCAAGGCTGGGAAACCCAGGCAGCTGTGGATGCATTTGGTGATTGTGGACAGAAGGAACATAGATCACTAGGGGAAAAAAAAAGGGCATTTACACATATAAACATATATATTCAATAATGTGTCTAAAATGCCCAAATAATTCATTAATGGAAGTATGTAGAATAAAAGCAGTATTTAAATGTTCATCCCAAAATAACACATCTCTCTTACCTGTTCCTGTGATGAATGCCAGTGTGTAGCACCCTCCGTGTGGGCTGTGGCCATGTTTCCGCTTCACGCTGAGGGAATAAGGGGAGGGAATTCACCGTGTCGCTTGGCTCCTGCCGGCCTCTCTTCGGCATGGTGACGGCTGCCAACAAGGTCTGAGAGGCATGTATTACCTCGTGAATGAGATTCCCATTACAAGGATGGAGCCAAAGGCTCAGAATTTAAAAATGCGATTTAATGTTTTTAATGGATTAAGGTCATACTTTTATTGTGCTTTCCTCCAAGGAAAAAAAGAACTAGAATTGTACTTTATGAAAAAAAGTGAATGATAAGATTTGAGACAGTTCAGGCTGATCTTTTTAAACAGATATCATGTAGTGTATGGAGCAGAGTAGCTGCAATCTGTTGCTTTAATTTTTTGAAGACTGTGCAATTAATTGCAACATGGTGGAAAAAGAGTGTTTGTATGGGGTTTATAAAAGCAAGGTCTTGCAGGATTAAGATGCATGTAACTAGAAAGAAAGATTTTCCTCATCGTTACCTTCTCCTTTGCCATACCAATTTCCTATTTGTGTAGAATTTCACATAACAGATTCAGATTTTTAAACTGAAGATTTGATTTCCCTTTGAACTGCATATATGGTGACATAGAGAAGAACTGAGAAATCCTTTTTTAATTCCCCCCTCCCAACTGTTGGTTCAAAATACAAACAGTGTGTATATAATGCCAAATATATTTGTATTTAAAATTCCTCCAGGTGCAATAATGCAAAGAGTTTATTAAAAAAGGTATGGACTGTTGTTAACGTAGTTTTCTTTCTGAAATCATAACCATGGATTTAATCAGTTGGGTTATTGAGAAGCAGAATTTGACTGTACAAAGGACAAAGAAAGGTTTCTAATTATATAGTAATTTAAATAAATCTTTCACTCAGAGTAGGAGTCTGTGAGAAAGGCTATTTTTAGACTTAAATTATAGAGCAGACCTCTTTTGTTGTAATACAATGTACTTATAAATCTCCTGTGTTTCAAAGATCAGCTTTCAAAACTTTTGTCTCATGGAAGCTTGCTCTTTATATGTTTTTTCCCCTATTGGAAGCGTCTCAGGTTTTGTAGCTTTAGTTTTGGGTGGCTAGTTACAGTTAAGTACTTTAGTCCAAGAATATTAGTGTGGTTTTTATCATTGTGATTGAACTGTTCTGTTAATGGTTTACTTAAAACAAAGAGATATATTTGCTGTGGAGTTTGCTGGCCAGTCATAACTATCTGGAGTATTTCAAGTATTTCTAGGTTTTCACTCACAAGGATAAGAACATCTGCAGCTGGCTGTCCTTTCTAATGTCTCTTACTTCTGGCTTAAATATTTCTCTTGGAATTGTCAGGAGATTGGGGAATTGCTTTTTAAACTTTAAATTACTGATTAGTTGTAGCTTGACACCTAGCAGGGTCTTCTGACTGATACCGTGCAAAAAGACTCCATTGCAAAGCCTGTCAAAATGGGTGAAGAGGCTTCCGATGCCTTGACTAAACTGTCATCTCAGGCATCCGCCCAGCTCACGGATGGCAGAAAACAATTTATTTCAACCTCCTTGCGAAAGATTTTGCTTATTATTACCAGTGTGGCCAAGTTAGAAAGGGCCATCTAGACTTTCCGCCCCGTACATTGTCATGGACCATTGATGCAGCTGTTGTGAATACGGCTGATGTTCCCCAAGGGTCTGGTGTTCACAGAGCGCGGCTGGATTCTGCCTCGGTGGGAGCCCGGTGCCTGCCGCTGGTGGCCAGAGCATTTCTGATGCGGGGCAGTGGCTAATAGCCTACACAGCAGTGATCAATATTGTGTATCTGGTCAAATGTTTCTGCCTTGTCTTCACATAGGACCTGAGTATTTCCAGTTCTTCTGACTTTTTGGTGCTGAGGGCTTATAGCAATGCGAAAGATGGCGATTTCAGAATCAGTTTCCTCATGGTCTGAGGTACTATGGTGAATGTTACCATTAACAGAAATAAAGTTAAACATCAACAGCAAAGAGAATCAGGGTACAAGAGGAAGGATCATGCATGTTTTGTTAAGGCCTATGCATGTGTGTTCTGCAGAAAACTTTCATATGTTTGTTTAGTGTTTCAATTTGTTCTTCGGATCGTTAGTTCCTCTAAGAGGTTATTTATTTTCACCTCACTAAAAAAAAAAAAAACTTGTTTAAAAAAAAGGCTGTCATACTGTTTATAGTGGATGATAGTTGATTTGCACTTTGCTCTTTCTCTAGATGGCCTAAATGCAGTGTCAAAGCTACTGCAGGACTCTCCTCCACATCCCAGTTGCACATGGTGAACTATAATTTTTATTGTATCCCCACTGGAGGTACTTAAATCTGTTTAAACCTGGCATGTATAAATCGAGCTTAAAAATTAATTCTAAATCAGTAAACTCATTTAGGAGTATTTATAAAGGAGTTTGGACAGGCTTAACTGAATGGATCATAAAGAATTATTAGTTACACAACTTGAGAGGTGTGGATTGTGCCATGGCTCAGGCTGTAATGTAAGACCAAGTTCCTTTCCTGTGAGCTTTACTGTATGGTTGTTGCCAAGTCACAAGAGTCCATAAAGGCACACACAAACTAGCGTACAGTAAAATTCATAGAAAGTATCTGGATGGGAAAACGTCTTGCTTGACAAAAATGAACATTCTCTCCCATTCAGCACATGAGAGCTCACCTCTGGAAGCATTTGTATCTGATATTTAACATCCCCAAGCTAGGTCTTAAAAATAATTGCCTCTATCAAAGAGCCTATATAACTCAAAGTGAGATGACTAAGATAATTTATTTTGGTTATTTTGCTACTTGAAGAATTGATTAATTATGATACAGAGCAAGTAGGTATCAAGCTAAGTAAACTGGCTTGTAATACATGTTATTCTCTTTTGTCTTCAAGAGAAAAATGTGTTCTCTGTTTCCTTCTACCTTCGGGCTTTTATCACTGAAAAAAACGAGAACATAAACTACATCTTAACTTTGCCTAAGAATGCTATCCATTGCTTCCGTAACCTCTCGTTCAGCCAGTGAACACCCTGATGCTGCAGTGGGGTAGTTCCAAATGTTGGTCTGACAAGTGCCAGCTTAATTCAGTGCTGTAAGAAAGAGGATGCCGGCAATTTAGTATCTCTTTTCTTATTTGTCTGATTTTTTTAAGAGAGAAAGAACATGCAGAAACAAGAAGAACAGGAAGTGCTTTAGTATTGTAGACAAACTGCTGTTTGCAGTTCTCTTTCTAGGCTTTCCAAGTAGTGAAAAAAAGGTTAAAATATTTTTCTCTTGCTTTCAGGCTGCATTTTAAACTATTTTCAGCCACTTTGTCGTTCATCTCTTGAGAAACTTTGAATCAAACTGTAAATGAAACATGAGCACTTTGACACCACACATGAATCCAGGCATGTATTTAACAGCACAGAGGTCGCTAGGAAGAAGCCAGGCAAAATTTTCTGAGAACTGCAAAGAAACGCTCTTTGCTGTATGTGTGCGTACCTTAATCCACTCTTACCTTTTTTCCTTCTATACCCCTGAACAGCATAATTCAACATTAAAAAAAAACCCCAACATACAAAGTACATAATACCAGCCTATAAAAATAAAAACCCAAAGCACAGTAAGTAAGACCATGTACAGCTCGTGAGCAGTGTCGTAACGGGAACCACAGAGCTCCTTCTAGTAATTCAGAAGAGCATTGTCACCTATGCTGTAAAACCACTGAGAAGTCTCAGCTCGTGTACTAGCTCAAATGACTTTTTTCAGCTCCCTAAAGCCAGCTGTAAACCAGCACTGCTAATAGTTCCTGCCCAGCTTAACGGATCATGGAAACGTTCGAGGAGCGTCCCAGCACATTACGGGCAGCTCGTGTTTTGTTTCCACGGCCATCAAGCGAGTGCCGTGTTTGCTTCCAGTTTCAGGTACTTGTAAGGCCTTTACAAAGTCAGGGGAACTCGGCTGCGTAAGTCCTCGTGCTTTGAGAAGGGCTCTCGCCGGTTAAAGCTCTTCCCAACTAGGTAAAGTATGTGGACTTGAAACTGCCCGAGCAGTCTGCTTTTTGTTAGGCCTACGCTTACACACGCTGGCCAGCTGACCTGCTGGAGTAAGTAAGTTCGCATGCAAAGTTTTTTCAGAGTAACTTGAAAAGTATTTAAACTCTTTATTAACATTTATAAAACAGCTTATTCTCCACGGCAGCTCTGTTGGGCAAGGTTTCTGCTTATTTTGGGTCCAGTATTGCCTCTCTGGAAGAATGCCTTTTTCAAGGTCTTGGTCACCTTCAGTTTGATTTAAGGGATAAAATTAGTCTGTGACTAATTTTGAAACCAACTGAAAAGCAAGACAAATGTTTTGTCTAAGGGGACTTGTTTCACAGATAAAATTAATAATCTCGGCCAAATTTACTGCTTAGGCAGAGTGCACTAGCTGTTCTCCTTCAGACAGAGAGAGGCCTTTGGCAACACGGCACTTTGTCCATCCACTTCTTTTTTTCCCTTCCTTTTGAATCCAGAGTTCTCTTTTGGGATTCTGTTCTGTTCTTGGCTCAGTAAGTGTCTCTACCCCCATCTTTTCGCTCTCTTTTTAGTCTTGTTGGAAGTAGTGTATGAATTCTCAGACTTCTCACTCTGCTTCTAACTTGCTGTTGCTTCAGCTGAAGGTCTTTCTTTTCTTTCCTGCAATAGTCTGTTTTACATACCCTCTCTCCTTTTTGTCTTCCTCATGACTGCACCTATCAGTTCTAGAATTCCAACTGCCAGAACTACCGTTTACAAACCATGCAATAAATGTGCTTCGTAAATTGTGCTTCTGTAACGCTTTGTGGTACGGAGACCGGTGCAAGCACGCTGCCGTCTCAGCCTGTTGAGATGTTCCCCCGCGCTTTGCTGCTGCGGGAGGCAGGAGTTCCTGCTGTCTGTTGCAATGGGAGATGTGGTGCTAGCGAAGTTGTGTTTGAAAGTAAACCCAGATTCTCTGCTATTGCTTTTACTAATCTGCACCGAGCACGGGCCGTTGGACCGGAGATCTGGAAGGGTGGCTGGAGATGTCCTTTGTATGGGAGAGATACTAAGCTCTAGAAAGCTCTGGTGTTGCCAGTTTTGCGTTCCTTACTGCAGCAGTGATGTAGCCAATGTGGGGCTGAAGTGTATGACTCCCTGACCGCTCCTTCTTTATATAATGACTCCTGGCTGGTCACAGGCATGTCATTCATGTCTTCGTGACTTAACAGTAAGCTGGGGAGAATGGTCGTTACCAGCAGAGCAAAGTGCAATGACAGCACTCAAGCTGACCAGGTGCTAAGACAAGTACTTTTAAGAGGTGCTCAAGTTGTTAGTTAATGCTTGTGCTTTCAACATAGAAGTGCTACATGTAAGTGCTGAGATGTGCTTTGGGGTTTTGTGTACTTGTTTTATATATACACATAGAGAGATATGTGTATACACATAAAAACATATAAAATTTAAATATGAGAATTGTTTTGGTAGACCTATACAGGTTCTTGTGCACTACGTATCTAATTGTGTTCACTATTAATAGTCTGCTGTCTTAATTAACATAAAGTTATTTGAGAGAAGCGAATGACAAAAACTATTTCAGAAAGGCTTATTGTCTGAAGAAGAAGAATAATCTGTTCTGAAAATGGTGGTATAGGGCATAAGAAAATGGAAGGTGCAGTCTGGGATGTATCTTTTCATTCTTAAGGATCTTTTGAGAAGCAGAGATATAAATGAACTTTGATGTTCTCTATAGTAGGTTAGGAAATAAGTCACAGTCAAGGTGAAGGATGAAAAAAGGACTTAGATAATACGATAGAAAGTATTTCCAAATGAGAAGAATACTGAAGTAACTGCTAGAAAATAAGAGCATGAATCTGACTGCAAAGGAGACAACTTTAGAAAACTTGAGCTTAGAGAAACCATATAGCTGAATTCTGGCACACAACAATAGACTAAATCCCACTACTTAAAATGTATTTGAGCTAATTAGTGGGTTCAGAGTTGAATTAGGAACACTTCTAATAGTTTGAAGAGGAAAGATAATAAAAGAAGTGCCAATTCTTCAAGACGTTTAGGAAAGGAACAATCTTACATATACTGCTACTGACAAAAAAAAAAATTATTACAGAAAGACTCGTTGTGCGTTGTTCGGACAATATATTGTACATAGTACACTGCCATGCAGAAGGACTGGTGAAATGTGAGAATAGCCTCTCACTAAGTAGACTGGGGAATTCTATTAAACTCGCCGTTATTCGGGTCCAATTAGTCCTATTGCAGCCAAAAGCATGGTCTTGTTGAAGTCAGTAATAAAACTCCCACAGCCTTTCGCAGAACCAGGACCTCACCCGTTATGCATGCGTTGATGCATAGTTTCCACTGAAGGAACTTCAGCCAAGAAGCTAAGTGAAGCGTGGAATCTGAATGTAGAGAGTACAAATGGGAAACTTGAATTTAAGGAGGAGAGGCACGCTTCAGAGTTTCAGCTCATTAGAGAAAAACAGATACGAGCTTCCATGCCTCCCACTCCAGATTTCCTCATTTTCTGATTCTGTTGCTATGGCATTCATAAAATTCCAGCATTTTAATGCAGCAAAGGGGAAATCTGGTGCATAACTATGGGTTAATCAGTTGTGCAGTTGTTTGAAACTAAACCAGGTTCGGCGTTTATGAAAATCAGCCCGATTTAGGTAAGCCATTAAATAGGACTTGGGTACCTAACCTGAGAGATTCAGGTTTGAAATTCCCAGCCTCCGTTTACAACAGCTACCCCTGTGGAGGCTGTAGCGCTGAGTTCAGAGCGGCCCTGTGGAGTTACCTGGTACGTAGGG
>NW_010540516.1:0-6868 GCF_000687285.1 Phaethon lepturus | reverse complement strand
TCAGCAGTTCAGCAGCGGGCAAGTGGAACCACATCTCACTCAACTGCAGGGCGGGCTGGGCAAGTCCAGCGACACGGGGAGGCTGGAGAGCCACAGCCTGGAAGGGGCTACAGAACAGGAGCCTCCCCTGCTCCAATTGCCAAGAACGGCAGTGGAGAATCAAATCCATAAAGCATTAAGGAAGCAGATCAAAAACATAGTGGTTCTCCAGATTTTTCTTAAATTTCTGTATGAGCAGAATGTTCATTCCTTAAAAAAAAAAAAAAAAACAGAAACAAAAAAGCAAACCCAAACTTAAAGAATAAGAAGCAGCTTCTTTGGAGACGTATCCACAGTAATTAAGATCCTCTCTTCCTCTTGTCACTTGTTCAGGTAGTTTCTGTGCAGCATGCAGACAAAGAAAGAATAAAGAGCAGACATAGAAAATAGCATCCTTTAGCTGCAAAGAGATGTTTTTGCAGGCTCCCAAGCTTTCTTTAGTTTCTAATAGCAACCACAAATATCTTTGGCTGTGGCAAGTAATGCTTCAATCCTTTTATTAGGAAATGTTTGAAGTACCTTATCTTCCTGCTAAACTCTTTAAATAGCAGTATCTTAAGAACTATAGTAATCAGTTAACAGAGTTGGTATCTACATTTTTAGAGACTTTTCCTTAACTGTTCTCCTATAGAAATAGTGTTCTTAGAATTATTGAGGTGAAATTCACTTTCAGAATTTCAAACATGTAAATGGAATCCTAAAAATGGAAAAACAATGTATATAAATAAAGTGGAGATGAAGGGACACAGTTCTCCTTTAAAATTCAGATTCATTATACATTCACCAAACAAAAATTAGAAACAGGTGTTACTTTCAAAAAGTTTGATAACCTTTTACAGAAATTACCTACTTTAACAATAGGCAGGCCTAATCCTACTGGACCTAATTATCTACATTAAAGTCCATGGGAGTTTTACTAGTGAAAATATTGTAGATATAACCTGTTTTGGAAAAGAAAAAGTAACAGCAAAGAAGGACATACAATTCAAGCAAGGCAGGAAATGGTTTTCACATCAAAATTTAAAATCCCACATACACACACACAAAATTTGGATAAGATACTGAAATCTCAAATAGTTTGTATTGGAAAATTCCCAAGCACCTCTGCAAATGATGGAGTTGCCGGGCAGCTTCCCTCTCTCACAGCAGAAGATCTCTGGAGCCATTTCTGATGCGGTAAATGAAGAGACATTATCAGGAGAGGCTGCTGCTAAAGTATCTGGGTAACAAGTAAGTATCAGCCTAAGAGTTCAGAAACATAGGGGTTTTTTATGATCATGTAGACAAGAAATTAATAACTTCGTTACAAGAATCAAAGAAAGAGGTAGCAGTACCTGTCATTAGTCATGTTTCCCAGGGTACTCGTTCTTTCTTACTCTTTTTCTGCTGTTCTATTCCAAGCTACGCCCCAGTTTAACAGTAAAAATAGCATATTGTTTTAACTTTGATACTCCAGGACCATTAACAGGTTCTTTATTACTACAGTACAGTGTGATTTGGTTTTCTCCTAAAAGCTTTCCGTTAATGCTGCAAAACTTTCTACCATTGCTGTGATTATTTTAACAACAGCAAAAACAATTAAGAGGAAAATAGAAATATTTAAAGAACCTATCTTCTTCTGTCTTTGATTGATTTATAGTTAACATTTAGCTCAGCATTATTCAGAGTAAAATCTCTCACGGTCTAGAGTTGTATAGAAAAGAAAGAGGAGGGGAGAAGCTCGGAAGGCTCTACCCTTTCTCCCTGGCGTGGCTGTAAGCTCATTGAGATGGCCTCTGTTGCTGGAGTAACAAGTGTCCTCTTCAGTAAAATTCTGCTACTCTCCTTGGCAAGAAGCTCCACTCCCTTGCAGTTCATCTCCCTGCTAGAGTGGAGAAAACAGTAACAGAAGTATTTCACCAGTGGCCTGGCTCCATCACACTTAGATCTCGTCTCTTCTTCAGTTTGCGGTGACCTCTGTCACTCCTGTTGTTGTGGTGGGGTTTTTGTGAGACAGTAAGAGTCTTATTCCTTCATGCGTGCTAATTATGAGATAGAGACTTGCACTAATCTTCTGAGAACAGTTGGCTCTTTTTCAGCTGACTGTAAACAGACTGCCCAAACTCATGAAAAGAAAAGAGCTTAGAAAGAATGTTATTAATATTTCATAGCTGCCAGTTAATACAGATGGGACATGCAGTCCATGTCGTTGCAGATTAAAGAGCAGCTAGGCACTTCCCGTAGAGCCACTTCATCCCCTTCACCTCTGCGTGTAGGCACAGAAGGGGACAGATGTTGCTGAAAGTGCCAGTGGCAGGAGGCTGGCTGCAGCGAAAGGGTTGAGAACCCCGCACAGCGCCGCAGCTCGTCTCCACAGTTCTGAAGTTTTAGGGGCATGGATCTAGTTCTGGACCTGGTTTTGGGAGAGGGCAGTTTCCAAAGTAACGCAACTCACAGCAAATGCACGGGAATTATTTCTGCTGCAGTCAGCTTCCGCTGGCCCAGGTTCTTGCTTCATACCTCCGTACACCCTAAAACTGACTGGGAGATAGAGAGGACTGATAAAAGTATGGATTAAGAAACACTGATACAGCAAACAGAATAAGTCAGTTTAAAAACACTGAATTAGAGGTGTTTCCTGAACGTCTGTAGGTGTCTGCGAGGGTGAAAAGCTATAGCCCAGCACACACCAGAGAGGCAGCCCTGAGCTTGATGACAGATTTTAAATGCATTTGAAATTGAACATACAAAGTATCCAAGTATTTGTCTTCCTCTTCTGTTGTTTGCCAGAAAGCACATGAGTTTTTACACATCTCTTGTAAGTTACTGCATGAACGTTTTATTTTTACATTAAGATCTTACAAAAGTAAGTGTGTGTGTGTGTGCGCGTGCGTGTGTGTGTGTGTAAAAGCTTTCCAAAGCTGTGTTTAATTGTACTGCCTATGAATACTGGCTTGTTACCTTGAGAGGATCTCTCATTTGTATCTGAGTGACAAGATATAATTCTGCTGTACTGAGCTGGAGAGAAGAAAATGGTGTATTTAGTATACCTAAAATATGTAGCTTATGATGCTGATTACCCTGCCATCTATTAAAAAATATCCTACAGGACGCATTCAGTGAGCACTGCATTTGGGACTGTGAAGCACAGGCATTTAATTCATAAATAAAGCCGGAGTCTCTCTTTGATGTCACAGAGCAGAAAGGTGTGCTCCTGATTTGGATGTGGAGAAAAGATGAATAATCCTCCATTTTCCTTGGTAGATTTTCAGGGAATAACCACATTCATCACTGAAAATATCTGTGCATGTCTTCTAACCTCTATCTGTCTCATATTGGTTATGATAAACATAGTCTTCTGGGTATCAAGGAGTGTTTAGTGGCAAGCAGGTATATAATAAATCTTTCTGGTTTGGTGCAAATTCCTAACACTAGCTTTTAGGTCTTTTGTACTAGTTAGGAAATGGTGGATTGACTTCAGATTTTCGCTAGTAAATGTTCAAGGTCATTAACCGGATTAACCCGATGGCTGCGAAGACACGGCTGAAAGCCTTACCGGCAGGTTTCTTCCCTCGGCAGCACGGGGTGTGCGGTGTTCCAGGTTCTACCCTTGGCAGGCGACTGTAAGGGGCCCTATGGAAGGACACGCTCTCCCTGCCCGTACTGAGTTCATGTCAGGTTTTTTCACTTCTAGAAACGTACCTCAGGGATTTTATACTGAGACCTTGCTTTGTATGAGGTGTTAATAGCTACGTTTTGAGCACTGAGGTGGCTGTTCAGAAATCAAAATTATTCTTCTAATTGCTTCATAGTTAATAGGTACGTGTAAGAGAATAATCTTGTAAAAGCTGATTACCTCAGTTATTAATATTTAGGATTTACAAGTTAAGTAATATGCGGCAACAATATCCAATTCCTTGGCAATTTCATGTAGAAAGTTGAGAGATAATTTTAGAAATAATTCTGCATTGAATTTTCTTTATAATTAATGCATAAGGCTGTGAAACCCTAAGTGACAACTGAACTAGCATTTTAGATTATGCCTGTGGCTTCTCCTTGTGTGCTTTGGCTGTTTGAAGTTGGTGTGGCAATTTGAAGTTTTGTCTCATTGGTGAGACATATAAATTTGTCAATTTTAATTCCATTGTGCTTTGCTTCATTTCATTTTCTTTCCTTCATTTGCTGTCCAGGGAGGTGGTGGAGTCACCATCACTGGAAGTGTTCAAAAAACGTGTGGACGTGGCACTTTGGGACATGGTTTAGGGGCCATGGTGGTGTTGGGTTAACAGTTGGACTTGATGATCTTGAAGGTTTTTTCCAACCTTAATGATTCTGTGATTCTGTCATTCTGTGATTCTTAGTAAGATTTTGGTTTTTCCTGGATCTTTCTGGCAGAAGAATTAATACATCTGAAGTTTACGTGCATGTACATGCTGTTCCTTATGTTTTCTTTTATAATTTTTTCCTGATAGTTTACTACCTACTAAACAGGCTTAGTATAAATAATATTTTTTAATATCTTTAAAAAGATAATAGAGCACTTTTAATCTACTCTGATTTTTTCTGATTCAGTGATATATATGAACTCTTGCAAGTCTGGAGAGAACAATTGAAAACCTAACAACTTTTTTTCTGTCCCTTCTCCCTTCAGGTTTAGCCAGGAGCTTAAGCAGGTGCCCATCTTTAAATAAGCAAGTTAATTTATTGAACCTGAGTTCGAAAATTTGCACTCCCAAAATTAGACATGTGTTGATGCACCAGAGTGAATTATAGCCCGTGTAAGGCTACCTGTGGCCCTTTCTGCTGTGATTCCGTACTCAGGCGATGTCTAGGGGGGTCGGTTAGACAGCCTTTGCAATGCTTTGCCATCAAATCTGATGATGGCCCTTCTCCTTGTTACGGTTCTCTCTCGTCTGTTCTAATTAAAGTCATTTCTTGTAACAAACACGATCATCACCTTGGCTTTCAAACTTCCTAAGTATCGGTTCAAGATTTGGCATCTGCCAAGCAGAAACTCTCAGGGAAATGAACCACCCCCTTGCTCCTGCCAACCTTAGCGACTTGAACGGTTGTCCAAACCTGTGTGCTTTTTCTGCCCTGAGGACAGAGCTCTTGTGGCTCATTCGGGAACCGCCTGTGTCACCAACGCATAGCACAGGGCCAGCTCCACACCCCCCAAAACTCTCTCCTACAAACCCCCCAGCTGGTCTCCAGCCCCAAAGCAAGCCTTCTGAGCGGGTCCTAGGTGGCTGGGCTCCTAGCGAGGCATCTGCCATGTTGTGTTGCTGCTGCGTGTTGCATACCCGAGCTCTACATCAAGCTTTTTGTATTCCTCTTTCTCAGTTAAAACCTGTGGAGAAATCAAGTTTGCATCTTGCAGGTAATGAAAGCAAAGTGCTCCCTCAGCCAGGTGTGAGGAAACATGTTCAGCCTAACAAAGCTTTCACGGCTCCCAGCTACTTAGCCATTTCCTGAAGGTCACTTTGATGTAAATGACCTGAATGTTTCCCCACTAATTTGGGTGGCAGAAAACTTGAGAGCAAAGGCCAAGATTAACAGGAATAGGTATGCGCTGCATGTCCCTTGGTGCCTCGTTGTCCCATCTCCCAACCTGTGTATTGCAGAGTGTCCCAGGCTGTGAATGCAGGGCCTGGACTCCAGCATCTTCAAGTATTCGAGGTATTTCTGTTCTGCCGATCCGGAGTGGGCATATTATACAGGGACAGAAATCACACCTACATTTATCTTTCATGCATTTCAGGGAAGTCTGGCAAATAACTCAGTTTTGTGATTCAGTACCGGGAAAGCATTCTAAATTATATTTTACATTCATATCCAATGTGACATTTAATGGTGGAGCTCAGTAATTACGCATGCTAAAGGCTCCAAATACTGTGACAAGATGGCTTTTAGAACATGGGGATCATTACTTTTTTCCAGCAGAAGTAGAGGCAAATTTTAACTGCAGAGAAGCTGATAGTGAAATAAGAGCAAGTTGTAATTATTACTAAATGTAATAGAACAGAAGAAGTGTCCGTGTTACTTATGTCAGGGACTCTGGTGCGAAGGCTCTGTCCTCCGGGCAGGGCAGGGACCGGTGGTGTGGGCAGCGGCAGCCTTGGCTGGGCTGCAGGACCCAAGCGGAGCTGGTACCTGCTGTGGGCGAAGGCAGGGCAGCACCCTGCGCAGGCACAAAACCGTGAAGCATGCATTTTGTTTTGTTTTTTGAAACCTATCCTGTTCTCCTTTTATCTATGTTTAAGTTACATGATGTAGCAAAGTCACAGTTAAGTTTCAACATTTTTACAGACACAGGTTTTTCAGGGCAATGTAATTTGTCAGAATTCCCTGCAGATTCACCGTTTATGTCCCATTTTCTTCACAAAAAGCTGCTTTCCCCCAGCTTTTCTTCAGCAAACAGTAAGCCAGGCTTAGCTGGCCAAGCCCAATGCTCTCTCCAGCTACGAGCAGGTGTGCGAGCAGGGGCACAGCGCAGGCAGCACTCACGGGCGGCGTGGCTGCACGCCACTGCTGTCACGGGCGCGTGTCAGGTGTCAAGTCCGACATTTCCCCAGTGTGGACGGTACTCGTGCATTCCTCCAGCGACAAGCCCGGGGCTGTCATCGTTAGGAGTTGCACGGCTTGGAAAAAGGCCCCCAGCACCTGGAGGCTGGACTGCTGCTCCGTCCACAAGGCTGGGCTGGATGTCGGTCCTGCCCACACTCCACACTCGTTACCACTGAGGTAAATTAAGTGACTTCTCGCCCAGGCGTGCCTCCGCGTACTCCCGTCGAGTCCCGGGCTCCTCGAAGGCCGCGCTGACCCGCCCGCCGCGGCGCTCCGCCTGGGT
>NW_010540515.1:585-813 GCF_000687285.1 Phaethon lepturus | reverse complement strand
TCACACTCGCCCGTCGCCCCGGCCCTGCACCGTCCTGCTGGGCACCGCGTGGTGTTGGCCAGCAAAGGGCCATTTGGCAACGCCGGCTACGCGCGGCTGGGACCTGGGATGGCCAGCGCCGGCTGGACACATGGACACAGCCTCACAGCGCCGAGGGGCCCGGCTCTCCCCTCTGCCATCCTGCACGAAGGCATCGGCGGGGGAGGCAAGGGGGCGGCTGGCCCGCGG
>NW_010540515.1:0-504 GCF_000687285.1 Phaethon lepturus | reverse complement strand
TGAAAACGCTTCTTTCCCAACAAGTCCCGGAGACAAACTTTACTTCAAAGTTTCCCTGGCATCCCTTGTCCATTCGTCGCCAAATCCCCCGTTTCGCCTGTGAGCAGCCTTGGAAGCAAATGCTGTTTGTAGCCTCGTTCTTGCCTCCAGCAGCAGCAGGAAAAAAAAAGTTCAAGCATATCAGAGTGCTACTAGGTGATAAATCCCCAAATCTGTATCAAAGCCTATTTGATCATCTTCCTGTCATTGATATAATAAAAAGGATTAATTTATTGGAGACTGCCAAAACCCTCATGTGGCAACAAATTTAAGGATCTTGTTTACACAGGCTAATTAAAACCAATTAATTTCATTTCTATCTGCAGCTACTAACGGGGGTGCAGATGTGCATGCTTGTGCAGGGGTGCCGTAGGTGTGTACGTGGCACACGTGAGCCCCCTTTCCTGGGCAGGTGGTGGCCCCCCTCGGAGGGGCTGTGGGGACTGCGGGCGTCCCCGAGGAGCG
>NW_010540514.1:0-3263 GCF_000687285.1 Phaethon lepturus | reverse complement strand
GAGGGGAGGAGAGCTGCGCGCCGGGCGCGCGCACGCTGCAAGGCCGTTCGCAGGCTCTATCAAAGGGGTCTGTTGATATCATGGTAACCACAGGGGTGAAACTTGATTAACTGGGGTTGTGATCAATAATTAATGATCGTTATTTATTATTTGTTAAGTGCCGACACTGTGTTCACTTCCAAATCCCCCGATGGATATATAGCCTTGTTTGGTGTCCCTGAGTTGCATTTTTATACTGCTTGTAGGTCACAAAAGATTTCACAGAAAGAATATTTTTAAAAAAGTAATCCTTTGTACAGAGAGAACAGAAACATCCCAGCGTTGTAAAATTTGCTGTAACCAGGGAGAAAAATTCTCTTTTTTTCCTAGTGGCTTCATTTCAGGACAGGTCTCAGCCAGCTCAGGATGGTGTAATCTGCGGGTCAGAAGTCGGTACAGGAGTAGTGCGGGTTCATTTCTGCAGCTCCTCTGCTTCACACGAAGCCAGAACTGCGCTGAGTGCATCAGAGCAAAGAGAAGTGAGGTGTAATGCAGCCGGATTTTAAAAGATTTGAATAATTTAGTCGGCTGGGTCGTGGGCAGATCCTGCCACTTGCGGTACCTCTGAAGTTGTGTTAATGCCTGAGGGCTGCGACTCATCCCAGGGGAGAAGGTGGGGGAAGGTCCTTGGCTTTCCTTCAGCTGCGTCGAGGGAAGTTGGCGTAGAAGGATGCTGGCAGACGCGGTCCCTGTCGCCAGCTCCCGGCGGGGGTGGGCGGGAGGAGGAGAGGTGCCACCGAGCTGGTTTTAGCTCTCAGGAGAGAGGAGTCTGTGCCTTGAGTTTGACTCTGTACCATGGCAAGGGGTTAAACAAGAAGAGAGGGCAACATGATGGGACGGAGAGACCGGGTGGGGGTGACAGCGGGACAAAATACTTAAAGGTTCAGGAATTGAAGTGGACGCAATAATTTGGACCCCCATCTGAAAACCAGCTTCCTCTGGGCACCCTGCACCGGTGCAGGGAGGGAGCCGCGGTCTGTCTGCCCACCTCTGCCCTTGCCAAGTGACTCCTCATGGGGACAAGCTCCACCGTGCTGAGCACCATCACCTCCCCCCTCAAGCATCGGGTGAAAACAACACTTTTTTTTTGTACGGGAAAAAGGAAAAACAACTGGGATTTAAGAAAACACCAGGAGTGGTTATTTAGGACTTTATAGACATTATAAACCCCTTCCTAAGGGCCCCTTTAGTGATCTGGGGGGTCTAGGACTACAGACCCCCTTTATAGACCCCTTCCCAGAGATCCCGTGGCTGCCCCGGGGGACGACAACTTGTGGTTAGCAGGAGAGACCGTGGGGACCGGGCACCTGGGGCTGGGGGACCTCGCTGGTGGAGCTTCCATCTCCCCTACTCCAACGTACTGGCTCGTGTTTTACTTTAATGAACTTAGCAGCATTTTAAAATTAATTATATTCCTCGCTCTATAGCTCCAAGAGATTAGAGAACGTCTTCTAATTTCTGACCTAGATGTAGCTGCAGCCGAATCCCCCCGGCAGGGCAAGGCTGGTGCCCTCCTGGCACCCATGGGAGCTCCCTGCATGATCTGCAGGGCAGGGGTCCCCCGCAGAGCCCGTCAGCACTCCCTGCAGTGTGTGTGTGTGTGTGTATATATATATGGGTTATCGGGGTCAAACCCTGCCGTGGAGGCTGCACTCCCCGCAGCACCGTCCAGGCTCGCCGCTGCCGTCCCCTCGCCGCAGCCCGTCTGCTCGGTGGCTGCCTCGTAAACCCCTCCCGTTGGCAATGCCCCCAGGAATTCCGCCCTGCTTTAGCTCTCATCCTGCCGCCCCTGGCTTCGCGCTGTTGGCTGCCACCGGCGAGCGCGCGAGTCCGGACTGTGCACGATGGATGTAACCGTGCGGCTGCAGAACAAATGTGCCTCGGGTGGCAATGGTATTTGTTGCTGTCTGATGGCAACAAATCAAATTTTTAAGCAAACTCGAGATGCTATATGGCCTTATTGTTATCTCGCTGGTCCTGGTGACTTGGACAAATCACTTAAGCTTTGCGTTTGTGGTTTATTTATTCTTTTTTTTTTTTGCCAGAAACCTTTGTTACTGTTCTATCCCAGCCTTGTGTCACATGGAGCAGTGGAGTTAATCTCCTTTTGCTACAGAGAGAGAGTTTGGGATGTACGGAGCTTTATTTTGTATGGAAACCTCTCTAGTTAATCCCTGTTTTGATGCAACAAGGAAGGGAATGAAGGGTTAATGAACCCTCCTCGGAGAGATTAGTCCGGGATTTTTAAGGCTTCTTTGGTCCGGCAACATTTATTAAAGGCTCTTTTTTTTGTTTTGTTTTATTGTTGTAATACTCCATTCAAAGAAATCCCTCATGGAGAATTCTTTCAATTTGGTCTCCAGCACAGAAATAAACTGGCTTATCTGAGATCTTTTAATATCATATTCAGGGCTTTTAATAAATGTGAGTTTCATCAGTGCCTTTTTTTTTTTCCTTTTTTTTTTTAAACTGGTGAGATAATTTAATATTAACACATCACACCTTATCACCCAATAACACTTAGTCCCTGTAATCTTATGACAGGCTAATTTCTGTAGCAACATCCCCTGTGTCAAATCTGCTCCGTTCCATTACTACCCTGGCTGCTCATGGAGCCCGGGTTGGTAATGAATATTCTGGCTTCTAAGCTTTTATCTAAGGATTATGAAATGAATTTGGAGTTTAGCTTGAGGGAGTTACAGCTTCATTTTGCCTAGCGGAGCTCATTCCTATCGTCGGAATAAATCATAGGGGTTTTTTATGCTAAAAATGTAAGATAGAGAACCCAAAATATATATGTGCAAAATCCCCCGGATGGGGTGGGGTATTAAGTGCAGGATTTGAGAAAAAGGGTTAATTGAAAAGAGAGATGGGGAGATGGGGAGGTGATGGGGAGAAGCGGCTGCCCGGCTCCCATGGAGCGGGGAGAGCAGCAGTGCGGTGCCTCTCCCATGGGCAGTGCCGGTGTTAGGCGGTGGTTTGAGGAGAGGGTTGGTCCTCACTCTTTTAGGTGGGTCGTCTGCCGAGGCAGTGGTGGTGGAGAGCCCCGTGACCCCTGTCCCGACCCCGCTGCACGGCGGGTCGGTGCCTCTCCCCTCCCGCCTTTCTCGACCGCGACGCTAACGGCTTTCCCTTAATTTAATACGTGCAGCTCCGAAGGCTGAAGATGAGGTGATCTCATTTGGCATAATTATCGGATGTGTCAGGAATGTGAAACGCGAGGC
>NW_010540513.1:0-29763 GCF_000687285.1 Phaethon lepturus | reverse complement strand
TGCTGTGAAGAAAATTAACTCTATCTTGGCTTTGAAACCAGGACAGGGACAGAGGCACAGGCTGCCCAGGGAGGCTGCGCCGACTCCGTGCGGGGGGTTTCCAGGCCCGAGGGGGCTCAGCCCTGAGCCGCCCGGGCTGACCTCGGCGCAGAGCCTGCTGCCGCATGGCCGGGCCGGGACCTCCCGAGCTCCCGTCTGCCACAGCCGTCCTGCCACCCTGTCATCCCGCATTCAAAGCTGAGCCCCCGAAAAGTTGCTGTGAAGCTCTTGTGACCATCTATGCATGAAAAACGTAACAGGGAAGAGGGACCCTTGTTTCCCAGACGGTACTTTTAGTAAGAAATAACAAGCAGATGCTTACAACAGCGTAGCTGTTTGCAGTCCCTGCCTTAAATATCTTGCTAATATAATCTGTCTTAAATATGGTTAAATTCAATGATGTAAAGTCACTTGTAAGTGCGCAGCACGTGCTGTCTTTCAGGCTGCAGGTCTAATTCAGTTTATTGCTGCTTTTGTTCAGCTAAGAAAAGCTTTCTCCAAGGCACAATGTAGTACCACAAATATGCAGGGATTGCTGTAAACATGTTTTGCTTAAGTGTTAACGTGATATTTCTGTTCCGTGTTCAAAAATGAAACAGTAGTCCTGTTGCTTTCTTGACAGTAGGCATCATGTGCAATGGCGTGATTTTGGGATTTTAAAGAAAGGTCCCTCAATGGGGATGGGTTCTTCTAATATGTCTCGCTTGTTTTTGCTCTTGGGAAGCCTAGGGTATTAGAAATTCTGTGCTACCCTTCTTATGTTCTCTTTAAATGTCTTCTCAGAGGAGCTGGAGTGCAGTTACACTTCATGATAATGAAGTCTCCAGAGAAGACAGCCACTCACTAATCTGTTATTAAGATTGTGGGTTACTTTTGTTTAACAAAAAATGTGAAAAAAAGTAAAATAAAAGCAATTGCTTCTAAAATAAATATAATCTCATTTAAACAAACATCAAGCAAAAAGCTCCTCTCCCTGTTGTGAAAGCTGTTTCATAAGCAGTGATTGAACATGTGTTCCCTGAGTGGTATATAAGAGTTTGCATTAAGACGCCAGTGGTGCTTTCAACCACCTCCTCGCTCTTCCCCATCATTACTCAGAAACTGTCACTAGAAGTGCTTGCGGTTTACCTCGGAGGACTTAAAAAAGCTTAAGAAGATGAGTGTGTGAGGATTGGAGGAATATTTGTTTTCTTTCCCCTTGAACTTTCATTTGTTTGCTGGAAAAGCTAGAATTGTGGAAGGAATGGAACTGAATAAAAATAAATCTCAGCGGATTACTAATGGAAACATCCTGTTATTGATGTGGTTGGAAGCTCTCCACTTGAACGTGGAAGGCGTATAGCATAGAGCCAGAGCACAATGCCTTTAGGAAGAAGACGTACTGAAAAGGCAATGCTAGCTTTTTCTGTTCTGAATTTCTACTTTTATCACTTAGAGTTTGAAGAGAGTGTACACACTGTCCACACAGTTCCTTTTATTAATGGGCTAACGCACTTTTATGTTCCTTCTCTCCTTCCAGATTCTCATTACTTACAGGTAGCTGGTGTAATTACTTACAGGAAGTAGCACCTCAAAGTAAAACAGAATAAATGGATGATGTGTTTCTCAAACAGATTTCCCAATAGAATCAGTGTATTGTTTCTGTTCTAGCAAGTTTTGAAAGTAAAAGAAATAACAATTAATTCATGATGCTAATTCGTTTACCTCTGCTAAGTATTAAAATAATTCCTAATGGAAACCTACTTCCTATAATCACATTTAAGTAGAGACAATTTCTTGTTTTGAGTGAACTATAACAATTCATGCATCTTACCATGGAGATTGAACGTTATTACAGAACCTCAGTTATCTTAGTTATAATGAGACATTCAACTGTATATTCTCTGTGTTAATTAAGTGACTGGCTAACAAGCCATCCTTTGTAGAGTGTTAAATTATGTCATATAAAGAGACAACAAACAAATTTGGGCACCACTTTAGAAAGAAGTAGTAATTGGTGAAGCATCTAAAGAGCGTAGAAGAAAGCTGAACAAATTTACCCAGCTGACCTATTTTGCAAGTCCACGTGCAGTGATATCTGCCTCTTGATTCTGACTACGAAAAAAATCAATTAAAACTTCACACCATAGTGATCTTAAAAGTTGCTTATTCTTTAGACTTCTGTAAAACCTAGAACCTGAATTTCTATTGCTTAAAATTAAATAAAGGTTTAAACTCCAGAAGAACTGAAAGATGAGATTCAGAGATGTACTTTTTTAAAAAGGGAACTTTTTAAGTATACTTAATCACTTGATCAGCTGTTACTATAAATATTTTAACTATGTAAGCTTTTTAAGTATACATTTTGAAAGGAAATGGTAATTTAGTTATTTAAATCTATATCTTGGCCTTATTTCTCTACCTTTTCAGAACTTAGGAAAAAGCATGTAAGATTAGAGGTGAATCAAAGCAGATTAAAAAAAGGTCAACTGAAATTTTGGATGGTGCGGCCCCTCCCTACCATCACTCCACCCCTCCTCCTGATGCTGTTCCATTTGATTAAAGCCACCAAAAAGCCACCACTGGGGTTTCCAGTGCAGACCTTTCTGTAGAGCTGCCATTCAGGGTGGGGTTGAATGCATCTGTTCCTGCTTTATTCCTGGTTGAGAGCTGGAGAACAGAGACGACAGCCGGCACGGCCGTCCCTGCAGCGAAGGACGTTTCTGGTAATCTCGGTTTCCTTGTTCAGACTTTGCAATGTCAATATTTCGTGGAGGAAGAAGAGCGAGGCTGACAGCCTGAGCTGCCATTTGATGTATAGGTGCAGCGGATCGGTTGGTTGTGTCCCTGACAAGTGAGGCGGTCCAGCAGTTCAGGCTTAGAAAAGCAGGAGCCCATCGAAGGTGAGACGTAATTACCATTTGAAATTAAACTTTTCCCAAAATGGGGATATTTGTTCAGCTGTCTTGCTGAGAGCTGGCGGGGGGGTCCGGCTTCACTCCTCCCGTGCCAGTCTGAACTGCTCCAGCAGACAAGGAGCCAGCGTAGACAGCTGAACAAAGTATGTGCAGGGTACGACCTGCTTCTGGTTTTCTAGTGTCCGTGTTGACTTCTCCGATGTTTTGGGGCAAAGGCCTTGATAGGAGCATACATAGAGACATGCTGTTTTCATGGAGACCTTTTTAAGGCTGGATCTTGTAAGAGAGAATGTAAGGTCGAAAGCATGAGGACGGATGGCTCATCACTAAATGGGATGTGACGAAGGGGTAGATGCTCGGCCTTGGGCAGCATGGGAGCTAAAAACAGCTCGGTGATGCTGGAGCTGTTCTGGGTTTGTTCAGAGGAGCGAACCCTCAGGGGGGAAAAAACCTGAAGCTGAGGAAGCAGTATTACATGGTCATGTCTGATAGCAGTATGGGAGTTTCAAAAATTGTTAAGAAAACAGGCATATGGACTGTATAAAAAGCACATAGGCTTATTTTGAGTGAGGAACATAGCAGACACTCTGTTCTCCATTTTACATCTCCTCAGCAAGTGTCTTCACACGTTTTCCTGTAGATATTGTGTCTGAGTTTAGGGAGGGAGGGTGAGGAGGAAGGGAAGCTGAGGAGAGAGCGGTGCAGGGATCTGGCAGAGATTAGCACCAAGTTTGTTTGCAAATGGAAGCTGCCGAGGAGCTGCAGTGGTGGGTTGTATTGTTAATTACATTTCGATAGAAAAGCTGCCGCTCAGGAGAAAAAGGTGTTTCCAGTAACAGCTCTGGAGCTGGAGATCCTAGGAGAGATGCCACCCTGCAAGTACGTGGTGCTCAGCGTTCGTTGGTGAACTGTGACATCTGAAATGAGACTTCTCTAGATAAAAATAGAGCTTAACTGTGCTAACCATTCAGCAAATTCTTATTGAGACTCCAGTGTGACTGTTTAAACTGTGAACAAAATACCAGGAAAACCCCACCACTAATTCTGTGGCATCTGCTTTCTGGAGGAAATTGCACCCTCATTTTCTAAATTAGAGGAACAAAAATAATAGTTGATTTCCATACACAACCCCCCCCCGCCCCGATCGTGCTGCATTTGGTAATAAATCACCATAAAACAGCTCATGAACTGCCTGTACTTCTCGTCTGGGGTGCTGAGTTTGTGGGGTGTTCACCAGAACGCCGTGGGACGGGCAGCCACCCGTGGGAGGGGGCAGAGCTGGGGCGACGGGCCAGCGGGCGGCTTGGGGAACAAGGTCTGGGGCGCGTGGGAAGGGCTTGCGGACCCCTTGCCGCGTGGACTGTGCACCACAGCTTTGGCAACGGGCACCGATGGTGCTGGGCAGAGGGGTGAGATAAAAGGTCGGGACGGTTTGGTTTTGTAAGCAAAATGGGCTGGACGGATCTCGTGAGACCTTGAGAACGCTTTGCTAGTCGATTGAGGAGGAGAACGGTGGCGGACTGGACGAATGTGCCTCAGTTGTACCCAGATGTCACCTCCTGACACCTCATCCGTGTCCCGATGCAGGCTGCTTTCCTCCTTCAAGGCAGCCTGTGAAATCTTGGATTGCCCCCTCCTCCATTAAAAAATGAATGGATGCTATAAAAATACCAGAGCTAGAACATTTCCTCTGGTCATGAATTTCCCACGGCAAGACTGCTCTGTATTCAACAATTTAATGCTGGGGCTGGTACTGACGCTCGGGCTTAATAGGGTTTATTAAAGTATCTTCGCTATTCAGAAGAATAAAATCGTACCGGTGGGGTTTTTTTGCACTGTTTATGCAGTGCTGAATTGCACTGTGTGAGGTTTCTCCTGTTTTGGTGGTGAAGACTATCTTACCCTCATCTCCACAATTCAGGAAGAGCACTGATGTGACAGTGTGACAGTGGATCTGTATAACCAGAAAAGATACTGGTAATCAAATATGGAAATCTGTAGAAAAGGTCTTTTTAGTTATCAGATGCATCTGCCCTCTGCCCGTCCACTAACTTTTAGTTTTAATGGCTCTGGTAACAGAGCCATTAGTAACAGATTAGTAACAGATTTGTTACTAATCCTTGCTTTGAATCAGCAGTGCTACTCTGATAATGCGGGAATTGTACGGACCTTTAGATTGAAGGATGGTTCAGATTAAAACAAAAAAAAAAAAAAAAAAAAAAAAAACCAAACCCGTCAAAAGACCTTTTCTACTACAGCACCAAATTGATTACTTCTAATTCAGAAATTCATTTAAACCGTTCTTTTTATCTTTCATAACTTGATTTTGGAAAGGCATCATTACTGTGTAACCCTGATTTTTTATTTGTGTTTGTTTCTCTGGGATTGAGTAGTGAGGGCAGCTATCCAGTTAATCCAGAATGGGCTTCAGCAAATCCCAGACGTTGGTGTGTAGCGTAGCAGTACCTCCCAGCGGCATAGCCAGTACCTCCTTCCCCACATCCAAGAGTGTGGGATGTGGGGAAGGGGAGAAAGGTCTGCAGCTATTTGTCTGCTGCTTGTCGCATCGCATCTATTGAGCATTCACACGGTTGGCTTCAGCCTCACACCTCCACCTCAGCTTGGTGGTTTCATGGCCATTTGTGGCACAGGGCTTACTCCGGCAGCTGCATCGTTCTTTGGCGTTTTCTCCAGCCTGCTGGTAAGCCACACCTGGCTGTTGGAGCTGATGCATGCTAGGTTTTAGGTTGTGGCACCTCACAGGTCCCTCCATGCTGTGGTTTGGTGGTGAGGCTTCTGCCAGCTGGTTATGGGGCATCCTGCATAGGAGGTTCTGGAGGCCATCGTTCAGCTGGGCGTCGCTGAGGTGGGAGTGGGTTTTCTCATGGATCTCCTCTCTGGCTCCACAACATCTGGAGATCTGCACCAAGATTTTTCACATTCACCTGTTTGCCTCAAACCAGTTTTTTCCCCCTCTTTTTTTTAACAGTGGAGAAGGAAAGTGCAGAGGCCAGCACAATATTTTCAGTCTCAAGAAAGAGCATTTGCAGCATTCCCAATGCCTGTAAAGCAGGCCACTAGAACATGGGCGTGCTTACCAAGAAATATTGGCTTGTCCTCTTAATCCGTAACACCTCTGACAATAAAATAGGAAAATGTTACCTTCTGAGTTGTGAGATGAAGCCTTCAACACGTAGAACGGACAACTGTGCCGCCAGGGAAGTTTCCTGAAAGACTGAGGAGTTTATGTTCTTCTAATGAGGCAAATGAGTGATGTACTCTGGATTCAGTTGTGCCAAGTGGGTGCTAATGGAAATTAATTGTTTGTGAAAAAGTTTATGATCCCAGAAACATTTACTGGCATGTATGTAAACATGCTGCATCATGCAAGTGTTTTACTGTCACACTGACTGGGCACCGTTGTTTCACTTGATTTATTTTTCTCTACAGCCACTGAACGACTCCAGTTCCGTTGAACTATTTTGGGTCATTTAGTAAAGCAACCCGAAACAACACTCTACTAAATACTGCTTTCCTGGATATGTACGTTCAGCATATTTTCTTGATGCATGAAAACTTAGAAAGGCTATTGGTATATCCTGACTTTGATTTTTCTTCTTATAGTCATTTACTAGTTTTTAAGAAAATTTCCACTTGCATTGGTAAAGGACTTAGTGCGAACTTGCAGCTCATTCTCCTTTGACTAAGTTGTTTTGTCTGTGTCAGTTTTTGATATATGGTCCCCATTTTTCAGCCTTGGATTCTGTAGCTGAAAGACCACAGTTCCAGGCGAGTAGTTTATTTGTAGATGTTCCTTCCTTTTTCTTCCTCCAGATGTAATTTTCATACAAAAAATTAAAAAAATTTCATGTAGAGAGAGTATTTTGACAAGACAACTCCCAGATATGTTCAAAACGCACATCTCTGAAGAATCAAATGTTGACTCATGAAATTCAGTGAGCAGAAAAACTGAGAGGACAGTGTAGGACTGGCTGACCGATGCATCCTAGAAGAACACGTGGTAGGAAGAGCCTAGGCATTAGGCACAAACCCCTGACCAATGGTATTTGTGGCAGGGTAGCTTTTGTGCTTTTAACGGACATGATACTACTGCTAAATGTACTGCTTCTTCATGCTGCCTTCAGAATTCTTTGGAAGAGCAAAAAATCACTAAGGACAAATAGTGAGACAAAACTCAGAGCATTGTACGAGAAGTTGGCTGTAGAGGATGGACATCCTGTAGTGGGAATGGGCATGCTGGAATGCTATGTATGAATATTTTTCTGATTTTGAATAAATCTCTGAAAAGAACTTGGCTGAATACCTTAAATCTTGAGGCCTATGCCATGTGTCTCTTCATTTCTGTGAGATGTATCCTACCCTATTTCTATTTCTATTTCTGCTGGGTTTTTATGCATTTCTTTGGAAGCAGTGCATCCTTAGAAGAACTTTTTAGCAGCTCTTTCAAGAACAGTTTCCTGCCTCAAGAGGTACTTTTTAGCCAGCTTAGACCCACAGCTCACCAAGTCCTAAGGAATGGACCACCCAGGACTTGAAGGGTAGTGTCTTGTGTTGGTGCCTGTCTGCCTTGTTGAGCTTCAGGGTAAATGAGGGCGAATTTGGCTTCTGACGTAATTCAGAATATCTGTTACAAATTGTGCCTTGTTACGTTAGCCTGTCAGATGGATCTCTGTGGCACTGTGGTACTCTGGCTCTGCTTTTTCTTTGGTGATGTCCTCCATACCAAGGGCGGTTAAAAAATCTGTGGATCTGCTTGCTTGTCTCTCTAAAGCTGCATGGTTGATTGATGTGTGACCCGAACATATCCTTGTGTAGAGCATTGACATGTGAACTGTTGTCAGAATAAGCCAGTGCATTCGTCCTTTTCCTGAATATGGGTAAAGGGAAGATTTTATTCCTGGAATGAAGAGAGGGAAAGTTGTTGCTGTGCATACCTGAGAGACAGATGGACCAGGAGTAGTACTTGGCGAATTAACATCAGAATTATGTTCACTTACAGGCTGCTGAAAGCTACATAAGCACTCTTCCGTCATTTAAGTGGTATACATAGCAGAGAGAAGAGCCAGAACACCACCAGATTGCCTGAGGTTTGGTTTCACAGCACACTGAATCTGGAGGTGACCTTCAGTTATCATCAGTGTGACATCCTTGGATACATGGTGTGTCAAGGCTTCCTTCCGTTGTTTTGCTTCAGGTTTGACCTCGGTGATACCAGATGTGGAATAACGTGGTCAGTCACAGCCTGTTAGATTAAAAGAAATGTTAGCAAATGTGATAATAGAGGCTGCATGGTGGAGACCCTTGTGCTAACAAATGCAATAGGTTCTTGTGCAGAACAGTTTGGGTGGGGGGAAAGGAGGAGAAACTGCAATGATGAAGTGACATGAAACTGGGGAGGGGAGAATGAGTGGTGGATTCAGCAGCGACTCTAGACATAGGGCAGTAGTTTTCAAACATACTTGCTTCTCTTCAGGCTTATCATCAAGGATTCAGGCTTATCATCCTTTTGCCATTGACATCAATTACGCTTTTTTTTTTGGTTGTTATTTGCTACATGCAAATATAAATACTGTGTTTTCATGATGTGTAAAATTGCATTCATCTACTGATAGCACCAAGGAGTCTTGCAGAAGGGATTGCAAAGCACTTGTAAAAACTGCATTTGATGGATGAAGCTATAATGGAGTATGCAGAGGTTAGGGCTGGGGTTTAACGATTCCTGCTTTCCCTCTCCTGCTCTTTGCAGAGATGCTGTTGTTCCAGGGAGAGCTAAGAGGTGCAGTCCTAACCCTCAGGGAACCCCTTGGGCTGCAGCTGTGTCTGGCCTTCACAGTGCAAGAATAAAGACTGAAGAAAGCCTTTTTCCACCTCTGTTGTCCCTCTCCACCTCTTTAGGGATCAGATACGATTTATTGTCTTCCCTGGGACGGCTCTCCCCTCACCTCCAAATACCATTCAACCTTTGGCAAGCCCTGGTGTGCCAGCAGATGGCTTCGGCTGAACATTGGCAAGTGACCACAAGCTGCTGTGAGCGTGGGTCTGGGCTTCTGACATCCTTTTCCTTCTAATCATAGGTTTTTAAAAAGGGATTTAGTTTTGGAACTGCTGACTTTAGCTCTCACATCTATGCTGATAGCTTTATTTATGGCAGATACAGCACATAAATTGTCATGTCCTGACTGCCCAATGTCAGGGTTGTCTCTGTAGACAGGAGAACAGCTGGTGTTTCTTTGGGGCATTTGACTTTTAAATTTCCTCAGCATCACCTTGCTTTAAAGAGCACTGCTTTAGGAATTGATTGCTCCTTTTGCTGCCCTTTCTGAAGGGCAGCCTGCAGCACTGCAGGGCTGCCTCAGCAGCCACCAGCAGAGAGTTGCTGGGCTTCAGGGATGATCAATATGGAAAAACCTGTGTGTTCATCTCTTTGTGCGCTGCGAAACTTCCCATTTTACCATTCAGGCAGAGTTCAGCACAAGCGGAGTGGTCACACAGTTTCAATCGGAAGACAAAATTGATAATCTTACGTTCTTTTCTGATGGAGCTCTCTCAATCTTGAGAGTGCTTTTTCATTCTCTAATGCTTTGAAATCAAAAAAGTAAATGGAAAGAACAGTTAATAGGATCCTTTCCCATTTTCACTAGAAAGCTGTAATGTCTTATTAGCCCAAAATACCCTTGTAATTTTCCACTTTCAGATTCTGCTTTCTACTTCTCCAAAATCAGCAAACACATTTGACTTCTTGCCACAGGAGGGACTAGTCCTTCCCCTCTGCAGGGCATTGCTGTGGGGCTGGTTGGAGGTGATCTCACTCAGCAGCTTCTTGGGCTGGAAATCAAAATGGAAAATGTTTTTTGTGGCATTCTCTTTGTCAGGAACTAGATGTTCTGCCTCACCCCTGCACCGGGCAGCAAACGCCAGACGAGAAACCTTGGTGTGTGCTGTGCTGTTCCACTGCTTGTGTGTCCAAAAAGGAATGGGTTTTCTTAAATCAGTGTTGACTAAATGACTTGGACCACGCTTTGGTATGGAAAGAGAGGAAAGTCTTCCATTTGCTTTGAACTGACATAATAGGGATTTCATTTGTATGGGGCTTATTGTGTATTTTCCTCCAGAGCGTGAGAACAGTTGAACTGGTTCAGATCAAACAGCTATCTTGTGCATAGTATCTTGCTGCTGAGAGAAGTAAAAAATAAATGCCTAGGAAAAACGCTATGAAAACACCACAATAAAATATGAAAACACCACCCTGTATATTCTCCATGTGTCCAGTGCCCAGCAGCTCACAGGCTACTTGAGTCAGATGCAGTTGTGTTTAATAGCTGTTGATAGATTTTACTTTCTTCAATTTTTTTATGACCTTCTCAAAATTATTAATTACCTCCTGGACCTCTCAATCATCTCTTTAGCTTGAACTCAGTTTTCAGATCCAGGATAGATTTGCCACAGTCACCCAGAAATTGCTCCCTGAAGCCAACTGCATGACATCAAGCAAGTTCTGTCTTGAAAACAATTGAGATTGTTGCCTGTTGATTCTGTGGACATTTGAAATGCTAAGTTCAAGTGTAATGGCAAGCAAACAGTAAGTCTGTGGAGGTGTGGGAATTTGCAAAGTGCTGGTTTCTGACAGAGATCCTGGCCAAGGTACAGGACATCCAGAATGATAGCCCCAGTCTTCTCAAAGCCAAGCCTCACTGCTGCCATAATTCATCTTTCTTTTGGATGTCACTGCTACCTTCTCATCGCGCTCTGCCAGCTGGTATAATTGTCTCCTTGTCCCTACCCCAGCGGTAACCATTGCTTTCTTGTCCACGCCGGGTATGTAGGGATGTTGCCAGTGCTTTGCAGGGTAAGTGGTTTTGAAGGCAGAAGCATTGCTCGTGTGCCTCTCAGCACACAAAGACATACTGAGGTGAGAAAGTGAACACCCTTCAGATCATCTACCTACTCTTTTGCTTTCAGACGGTATCCATTGAGATGTCCCTCAAGAGAATGAAATGGGGACTAGTCACAGCTGTGGAAGAAACAGAAACATTCCTGGTGATGTTTAAGATCCTGTTTAGAAGGAATGCAGAGCTCCTTGATGTTGCATTTGAAGGTCTGAAGAAAATAAATGTTAACAAAAGCATCTGAACTTGTATAACTAAAACTAAAGCCTAATTACAGTAGATAATTTTTACTCTGTGTCATTCAACCTAAGTATTTTAAGCCCCCACATGAAAAGTGCAGATATTCAGTGGTTCTGCAAATCATTAAGTAATTCAGTAAGGTACTTACAGCCAGGATTGTTAAAGATGCTTAATTAGGCCTCATTAATGTAGACGGACTTGTTTTTGAAAAATGTGTTTTCTGTTGCTGAAAACTAGCCTCTTTGGGGTGCTCATTCCTGAATGTTTGGAACAGATTCTGAATTTGAAATGCTTATCAATAAGTAGTAATAACACTGGGTGTGGAAGAAGTTTTTTTTCTCTCTGCATCTGTGAAATTTCTTTTGAAAGTAGTAGAATGCCCTTGCTTATGCAAGTTACTGGTAGAGGAAGGAGCTGCAACTGTAAGTAGATGTGGCTTAAGCATAAGATTAACCTACTGATCAGTTCTAGCCATTTTTTTAAACTTTATAAAAGAACTCATGAACTGTCATTTTTTTTTACATACTTCACTGCAGATAATGCTCATGACACAATTTGTGTGGCTTCAGTTTACAACATGGGATCAGAAATTAAATTAAACTCCTTTATCTGTTCACACGTAGAGCCCACATCTCTCTTGTGTCTGGGAATGATAAAAGTGTGAAAACTGATAAGCTCCATCCATTTTTGAAAGATAAACTCCTCAAATATGAGTTTACAACGTGGAAATCGTGCCTGCCACTATCCTTTGTGTTCAACATAGGCTGCATGGGGAGGATTAAGTCATTCTGCATCCTCTCAAGGCCTCCAATGGACTATGTAGGCACCACACTGAGGTGGGGAACAGTCATCCAGGTCACTACAATTATAGTGGACCCAGGAGGAATTGTGATAAAGTATATTTTTATTGGAGAGACCATGTATAAACCTCTCACAAAAAGGATGATGGAATCTCTAAAGCTGCTCTGCGTGCACGTTAAACATGTCCTATAAAAGCACTGCACAGTCTAAACTGATGCCATATTTCTGTGTTTCAGAAGAAAGAGCAAGTTGGCCTCTTACGGCCAAAGCAGTGCTGTAATTACAGCCATGGGAATAGACAGGAAGCCGAAGAAGGAGAGGGCTTAGTCCGTAGACTGAAGTTCTGGTCCCCCACCTGCTGTAGAGCTGTACTCAGCCAGTAAGCCTGTGGATTTCAACAGTTGGCATAAAAAGCCTTTCAGCAGAGATCAGCACTTTGGAGGCTGCTCCTAACGAGTATGCACTCACCTGAAGGCAGAATGAGGCAACTGGTAAGTATGTCAAGAGCCTAATTGTGAGGGCCTCCGCCTATAAAAAGCACTTTGTTAGCACTGTCTGTAGGCTACCTCTTTCTGTGTGTGATGGGACAGAGCTGTCTCCTCTGGGTTACCTTTCTCCAGTCCATCGTATGGACAAGGAGCAGATGCACTTGGGTGATAAGTGTTTGGAGGTGCCTTCAACCCTCATTGCAAAAGAAGGAGTTAGGAGTGGTTATGCCTTCACTGGAAACAGAACATTAACCAAAATCAGAAGAGTAGCTATAATACGCCTTTTCTTTCTTCTCTGTTGACATGCTAGTTGCCTTTTACGTTTTTATCTTGAGACTGGTTGGGAAGGGCATGGCTACTTTGGGAAAAAAGTGGCAGATGATCATCTGGAGAGTGCACTGGTATTTGTCATGACTTTATAATGCATAAATCAGACATCTGGCTCGAAAGTATGTGTCATTTAACAGTTCTCAGTAAAATCACATTCATAATCCCCCATAAGTTTAATTTTACTCCAAATAGGTCAAATTATTTGAGCACAGAGGGAAGTGAGGATGGGGTGGGGAGGTGGACTCCCAACCTGTGTGCACCAAAGATGTAAAGAAAGACTCAGGCCCTGTAAGAAGTGATGCCCTCACCCAAGGAGGGCTGGACATCCCCCTTGCTTCACCGGCCAGAAGCTAGAAGCTTCTGCACAATGCTGCTGTTCATGCGTCTCACCGGTGGGGAACAACGGCGGGTGAGGGTAAGGCGCACACATCCTCTTAGCGGGATCCTCGGGGGACAAAGGGAGCTTTGTAGGCGGGTTGGCAGCAGCGTCCTCCCCCGTGACCTGCCCCTCTCCTGTTCACTGGAGGAGGTGGCTCTCCCGGGGATGTGTGGCTGAAGTCCTTCCCTGATGCAGCTGGAGAGGGGAGCGCTGGGCTGCAGCAGGTGGCAAGTCCTTTTACATTCACAGCTAGAAACTAGCAGTCGTTCAGCCTAAATTCCAGGTGAATCAATACCATAAACCCTCTCTTACCAGACAGGCCTCTGTCTTCAAATGTTTTTGAGCCTGTTCAAGCGACTGCAGGCTGTGCTGCCTGCAGCAGTGGGCCGAGTCGGTGCTCTTCTTCCTCACTGCTTCGGAGGGACGTTGTTGTCTTTGACATTTTCGAGTTTAAATTCAGTACAGCATCAGCCTCATCAATCACAGTATGAAGACAAACCCTGTCAGAGAATCCAGGCTTTGTCTTTGCTTTTTGCTCTTACCTGAGACACAGAACGAGGAGGGGAAAAAAGGCTGTCAGATGCTTCTAGGCGACAGTACTGAGACTCAGAAATTAAAACTGGACTTGGGCAAAAAAATCTTAACCTTAGGTGCTGGGGATGGAAGTCTGAGTCTGAAGGGGGAACTCAGAAGGCAGACTTTCTGACTTGTTTTGCTTGCTAGTTCTGCTATTCTGATTGTGTTTGCTTTTTACAGACTAAATTTTTATCACGCTGATTTTATTTCAGTGCTATTTTACATGAGTACAAAAGGAAAATATATTATCAAATCTAGTGGGCTTGTGTTTGCACTTGTATAAATAACTATTCAGCAAGCTATTTATGAGTTATTTCTGCTGTACAGCATCGGGGGATAAAAAAGAGTCACAGTGTAGATGGGCTTACTTAAAGATTGTATTCCTAAGGGAGCACTAAAAAACAACCCCAGCCTAAAAGGCACATGTCATGTACACAGCCCGTATTCGGTATTTGAAGTTCATACACATAAGGGCAGTAGTAAAGGCAGGCAACCTTAACAGCTTTCTGTTAGCTGTTATCAGTTTAGCACACATTTCAAAACTTGCAGTATTGACAGCTTGTACAGCATTGCTGAGTCAGCTGCATAAGGGTGAAAGGTTTTGATCTTACTGTCAGCAAAAGCATACCAAGACTTGCTGGAGAAGGTAATGAAAATATTCGTGAAGTTTTTGACCCTCACTGTTGGCTTTTTTTTGCGATGACCCTTAAATTATAAATGGATGTGGAAAACAAATGAATCATCATTTTCTGGTGGCAAGTATAATGTGATGCTCTGTTCCTTAACTGTTTTTTTCCTGGGTGCCTGTGTACGAGCGCCTTCCAGGCTGCACCGCGTGGTTAATTAGTTATTTATAACAAAGCTCTTTCAGGGCGAGGGTAGACTGGTTTTGTGTGTTTTGCTTGCATGGATTACTTTTTTGTCTTTAAAGTACGGATTTGGGAAGGGCGGGTTTTGAGTTCTTTCCTGCAGGCTGATAAAGCACAGGAGGCCACAGGCAGCTTTCTCAATTGCTGTGCCAACTCACTTGCACTTTCCTGATCTTCCCTTGCCACTTATCTTCGCAAAAGATACGGATGTAATTGAAGTATGGTCTTTGATCCTTGCCAAAATCAATGGATCTCTTTTGCTGTTGATTCCTGTGCATTTTGAAAACCATAAATGGGCCCTGGCATAGCTTAAAACTCAATAAACTGTTAGTGATGTCTTAATTTTTATTTTGGAACATTACGCTTCTATTGTGGGGGTCTGTTGGGTAGGTTGTGGGGGTCTAAATGCCTTTTACTGTGAGACACAGGTCAGAAGTGCAGCTGAATGAATTTAACTTCCACACTCTATGAAAGGAGATTTAGAGCCCAACTTCTTTATGTGTAATAGGACTCCATGATCACTAGCGCTGACTTACAAAGCGTTACAGACGGTACAACCTGTGGTAGCAGTTCATGCGCACGTAATCTGTTCTGGTGGGTCAGCAAGGAAGGAATAGCAAGAGGAGGTGAGCAGGTTCTAGTGACTTTCGCAAGCTTAGTAAAGGATGTCTCATTACCTCCTTAGACTCATACAGTGTCTACTCCTGTTGTTTTTACACTCATCTCCAGGATGCTAAAATAATTTCTAAGCAAATTTGTTACTAGCATCATGGCAGTTGGATATCCAACTTTGGACAGTCAATGGCATTTACAAATTCAGTGTCTCTCCTGTTTGAAATCACATCGAATAAAGGAGAGGCACTGTCAGAATAAATTATTATAGTTGTGACTTAATTGAAAAATAAAATATAGATGGAATGGAAGATGACAAAGGTGGAAGTCATCTGAATAGAAACAGTCTTTTTCAAAGGAAAATTAAGAAGTGATAGGCTTTCAAATAATGAAAGTAGTCATAATTTGGGATAGAATCAAAGAGGAGATATCAAGACTATCTTGGAAATACTCCTGAGGCTGGTTAAACTTTGTGCATGAGTTATTTTCTGGGATTATTTTCATGAACCCCAAGCACTGTCCGTGTTAGGGTGACAAGAGACAGCAGGCTGTTGAAACAGGTAGAGAAGCAGGCACAGCACAGATAGCCCAAAGGCTGCTAGCGTGAAGCTGAGCTGTAAAAAAAACCTCAACCCACCAAACCCCCCAGAGACTTCAGCAAGTTCATCAGCTCTATGGCTGATGGATGTATCTGGAGGGCTGGTGTCAGAGTGCACTCCGAAAGCCATGGTGCCAAGCTAAATGCAAACATTATTTCCTTAAACATGCTCTTCTTCTTTTACCCACACAGAGGAACACAACTCCAGTCAGATAAATACAATTGCAGGCTGGGAAAGCAAAAAGGGAGAGAGAAGCTGATGCAGTTTCTGGTGTTTAACATTTGAGGGGAAGCCTGGTGTCCCGGGACAGTGGGGAGGCACTATGGTGGGCACGTTTATGTTTTGTTTCAGCAACCAGAGCGTGGCTGTGTTATTAGCAATCACAGTTAATGCTCTGGGGGGAAAATGCAGTGTAGCATTTACATGCCAGCTATACGTCGTCGTTTGTCACTCTTTACAGCACAGAACCGTTGCCCCTTTTTTTTTTTTTTAATCACTTTTTTAAGCTGATAGAGAATGGGATTCTATGGAGGGAGAGTCAAATGAGAAGGTTATAAGGTACAATTTTCATTTTTTATTATAAGAGAGCGTCTTAGTCTCAACAAGAAACCTCCATCTGCAGTTTGCCAGGAGTCTGTTTCTTTAGAAAGATGCTTCCAGGATTGATTGGTATCGGGTGTGCGGTGCCACGCGGCTCAGGCGTTGCTATGGTGACCACTCTTTTTAGACAGGACGTCAGAGGCTGTACTTGTGCGTACAAACTCCTGTGCGCGGTACGATAACCTGCGCGGAAACGAGCTGTAGCCTCGCTCAGGCCCAGGTCTAGCTGCCTGACCTTGCTGATTTGCAACCGCCAGCCGCCAAATACAGCACCCTGGTTCTGGGAGAGATTTCGCTCCCCTCTCCCTTTCTGTGTGACAGACAGACAGGGTCGGCTCTACGGTACCGGAGGGAGGACTAAGCCCGTTTGACCACCATCCCTCCCCAGCCCCTTCCGAGTCTGTGGCTCTTCCTGCCTCCCAGGCTCGCAGAGACACCCGGCTGGCGCTCTGCTGGCGGCCCTGCGGCTCTGCCCGTGTCCGCCTTGCGCCAGGGCCTGTGGAAGAAGGTGTTTTCCTGCCATACCGGCATCTGCGTGGCTGTCCTGTGGACAGCGGCAAGCCCGAAACGCCTTCTCGGCTTTCCGCAGATCTGTGACCCATGATTCAAATTAAATTGCCCTTCAAAATGCTGCTCGCTCACCCGATGTGTTTCATGGGTCCTAATGCTGCAACCGCACGTTCGCCCTTTTGCAGTGTAGATGGCAGCAATATTACACTTGTTCATTAACTTCTGCAGGGTTAGGGGCACGGATTAATTGGCCCCTCTGTCCATACACTGCTTATGTCTGTACAACGGTAGCTTGGCTTTTTGGCTACCACAACCTGTAGATTCCTGGGTTTCTGCTTCAAGCCAAGTAAGTTGTAGTTGACACGAAAAGTAATAAGCTCACAAAGTTTATTAGCTTGAATTCTGAATCAGTAAGGTGGAAGGAAAAGAAAAGTTGGTAAGGAGTGAGGAAACTGTAACATGGGTTCAAGGTCAAGAGGCAAGGGCTGAAGGAGCAGTAGAGTTAGAGGGTAACATGCCTTCCTGCCCCAGCTCCTCTACGCCAGCTAGGGCTTCTCAGCAGCAGCAAGGAGCTCCATGCTCAGCCTCCTATGGTTGCCCTTAGGCAGGATGGTACGAGGATCAAAGGGAATCCTGTTTTCCATGACTCACTGTGTCTTTGCTCTGTTGGTCTCCGCAGAGGGCCTAGGCTCACAGGCCACAGCAGCACAATAGACCTACAAGTCTTTGTATCAGACTGTTACAGGAGGTCAGGTGTCAGGGAGAGGTCTACTGTTTGTTAGAAAAGAAAATGGCCCTGATGAAAGAAACCTTACTGATGAAGTCTTGCATGTCTGCAATTGTAATAGAGCTTGATCCTGTAAGTTGCTAAATAATTCCAGCTCTTCCCAGTGTCTGTAGAAGTCAACATTACTCAGCACTCTTAAGAGTTAAGACTAGAAAGTTGAATATTTGGACCTTTTGTGTCCTGGTGGTTTCTCTTAAGCCTGCAGCTGCTATTTTGAAAGACAACATTAGAAAATAAGGTAAAATGAGCAACTACGGTGAATGCTTAAGTATGAGTTTTTAAGCATGCAACTACAAAAGCTAAACACTTGACTGAATGCTCCTGTGTGCTGGAGCTATGCAGTACAATGGTGTATAGTGCTACAACTTGAGTTAAAGTGGCATTTCATTGTATATTGCACTTCAGTTTATTGATTTGACATTATCCCCTATTGTGTTTGAGTTGTGATTTGCTAGGTAATAAGTGTGCTCTAATACAATAAATAAATGGAACATAGATAGTTAAAGGTGAATATAGTTAGCAGCTCTTTAAGTCAACTTCATCATGTCCCCGCTGTATTAAGTATGTGCCCTTCAGCTGTGCTGGAAGTCTTCTAGAAGCCAGAGTTACTCCAGGGGTCAAACTCTTAAACTAGATTTTCCGATTGACTTTTAATGATATTCATGAATGAAGTTGGGATCAATGAGCTGTAAGGAACATTTCCAAATATGGAAGAAATTAAAACAGACCCTAGTACAGGCATCAAGCAGTTTGAAAAATTAAATATCAAAAGCAGATGTAGAGCAAAAGAAGTCAGACTTTGTATAGCATAGAGCTCAAACACTTGATATGGAGACTGATTGAAATCTGAGGGGATGGTAAACAAGAGCATCTGTCCTTTCAAAGACCATGTTTGTTGATAAAGAAATAACAAGCATGTTAATTGTCTGCCTTGCATCTAACTGTTTAAATAAGACTGGAAAATGCCAGCCAAAGCTACTGCAGACAGGAGAGTCAAACAGTGAATTGTTTGGCATAAAAGTGAGAGCTTTTACAGCTGGTTCCTTACTTGAGAAAAGTATGACACAGGAAGTGATTTAACTTACTAATTATTGCCTTATTCTTCATGTTTTTAGTTCTGTTTCCCTGATTTCTTGCTTCTCTGTGGGGAAGGGCTTTCCCTTCTGATTTTGCTGTGTTCCTCTAAGCAACAGAAACAGACAACAGAAAACCATCTGGAAAACAGACTCTGTGCCAGCCCCATTCAGAATAAAAAACTGATTTTTAATGCCCGATTTGGAGTACCACATGCTCTGCTCTACGTCTCACAGCCAAACTGGAAATTTGTCACCGTGCCCAGTTTCTGAAAGATGGAAGCTCTTAGAACACAAAGTCCTGCTGGATCAGTTGGTAGTTCCCCATCTTTTGCACACCTGTCGGGGTGAGCTGCTCAACCTGAAAACTCTTGGTAACTGTGATCATCTTATCCTGCCTTGTGCATTGCCTGCAACAAGCTAAACATTACTCACCAAGGAAGGTGCACTTGTTAGACCATGTCTTCAAGACTGTGTCTCATTTTCCCCCTGCCTTACCAGAAGGATGTTGATAAACTGGAGCAGGAGACCACCAGGTTGGTCAGGGAAGTTGCCCTGGGAGGAGAGGCTGAGCGACTGGGGCTTGTTCAGCTTGGAGAAGACTTTGAGGGGACATACGAGCAGCCTTCCCATATCCATAAGGTGTTGCTGAGAAGATGGATCCAGGCTCTTTGCAGAGTTGCACAGCAGGAGAACAAGAGATAATGGTCATGAACTAGAACAGGACAGATTCAGGCTTGGGATAAGGAAAAGCTTTTTCTTCATGAGGACAGACAAGCCCTGGCACAAGTTGCCCAGAGAGGTTGTGGAGTCTCCATCCTCGGGGATATTAAAAAGCTGGCAGGACAAATCCCTGAGGTCTGAATTAAGTATTGATGCTGCTTTGAGTAGGAGGTTGGTGTAGATGACCTCCCGAGGTCACTTCCAACCTGAATTATGCTATGCTTTTATATCACCAAGTTTTCAGCCTGGCATTATCCTCTACATCTGGCTCTGTCCCAGACACCTCCTCCTGGCTGCATATTCTGATCCCCTCTCAGACACTTATGAGTAATGCAAAATATCACTGCTGTTCTCCACCAAGTGAGCCTTGAAATGGTGAAAAGTATACTGGTTTTGAGATATTGACAAACTTCTATTTTGACAAAACCCTACCTTGTCTTCATAAGGGAGTTGCTTAGCCAGGACTTGTAGGCAACCATCCAAACAGGAAAACCTTTGCTTTCCTTTCATGCTGCCACCTGTTTTCTTTAGAATTACATTCTGTTGTCCTTAGCATTGCTGCTCATCCAGAAGCTGGTATTTAACTTCTCAAAATGATGGCTGGCAAGAAGCCATCATAATAATTAGCAGGAAAGCAGAACTGTGTTCCAACAAACACCTAGCTGAGGTAGTTTAGTAAAACAAAAATGAAGTTTTATTTCTATTTCAACAAATGAAGAAATAATACTGCCTACTGTTCTAGCCTCAAATAAGTTCAAAGAACTTGTATTCAGGGTCCAAAATAAAGTGGAGCAATGTCTGGGAGCAGGAGCAGGAAATGAGCCAAAGGCATGTTCATTTAGGCAAAAAGACAGATGGAAAAAATAATTAAGCCCCATACAACAGAACTGTAGTCACTGGCAGAAGACTTAGAGACTTCCTGCATCAGGGAAGTGTAAAACATGTTTCACACCCAGTCATCACCTTGACTGATACTGTACTGGAGTTCCAACCTACGCCAGTCTGTCCCTGTAGCCTTGTAAATCTGCGTGGTGAGGAATACAGTTCTGACCAGTGCTGGAAATGTAAATAATTGGTTTTCATCTGGCTGCCTCAGCCATTTACTCCCATCTAACAGAAGAACTTTGTTCTGTTAACTTGTTTTCACTGTGAAAGAGGTGATTGCTCCTTTTTTTGCAGGAGACTGACATTTTAGGATATCCCTAAATTTATTTGTGTTTTATATCCTGCAGGAAGCATCAGTGGACCGTGGCTTCTGGGAAGCCACCAGGGTCTGCTTCCCTCCAGACCTTTCTTCATGTCTCATTCACCCCACCTGTTTGTAAAGTATTTGGCAAAGTTAAGTAGGATTCGTTGCTTTGACTTAATTAGGTTTTTGAGTTGTCCCAGAATCATTGACCCTAATTCATTTTCATGCAGAAATCTTTTTTAGAAGACTAAACAGGATAAAGTTGAATGAGTTTGTGTTTTTCCTAATTATGTTACTTCTTCCCTTCCCCTCCTTAGCTGACTTTTCTTCAGAGTCAGAATCCGTACAGAATGTGAAGATACAAAAACATAATCTAAAATGTACCCATGAACAGCCTGAAATAATGAATTATTAATAAATGTGAAATAAAGTTACGAAAATTGCAGAATTTATTTTCTTTCTTAAAATTAAAGAAACACAAAAGTCAGATTTCTCACATGGATTAGTAACATGTAAAGCTTCTAAAATTGTGATAAAGTATATAACAAAGACACTTTTTGGGGGCACCACTGTTGAATGTTTGATACTGCATCTTTTCCCCAAAAATGTTGATTTTGGAGCTGAAATTTGCTAGATTGGCTGACAATAATGAGAACAAAAAGTCTTTCCCAGAAAACACAGGGCCTCAAGATGACAGTGAGGTAGGATCGTTAGTTTGTCTATCAAAAGTCACTTAATTTCATCCAGTTATATCCGCCCTGACAACGACTGATCTTCACTGTTTTCTTAGCAGTTGGTAAGTTAACCAACGTCAAATTTAGTGATTAACTTGGGTTGTGCCTGAGAACTTCTCTCCAAAAAAGGAACATGAACAAGCTTTTGCAGAGCTTGGGTAAATAGGCTTTCTCTGTGGTGAGAGGAAGAAAACAAGGGGCCTTTTCTGATGTACGAAGTATGTGTTGGCATCAGTTCAGATTTCACTATGTGATGATGCAGCTCTTCAAGTCGGTGCAGCTTGTCAGTATTCAGGGATTGAGGTAGTAGGTGATGTAGAAACGATAAACACAGAAATTGATGCTCAGAGTTTCCAAAATAATTGCATAATTATCTTCTATTTATTTTCGACATGTTAGTGGTCAGTTTTTCTCAAGTACTGTGTGTCCAACAGTTTACGCTGACCTTTACTTTTTTCAGGACTCTAACTCCAGTATTTCTGACAAACTAATGTATGCAACGCATTTAAACTTCATCAAAGTCTGGCAAGAGGCAGCTGTATTTTGCTATATAATACTGGCAATGCAAAGAAAATGTTCTTTCAGAAATGCTCAGCAGTTCCTTGCAGCATGGTCAATGTTTTCAGTGCCAAGTCTTACTTAAACAAACATACAGTGTTGTGGTTTAATTTTGTTTTGGTTTTTTTCATGTTTGGTTTAATCCCTTTCTAACAGCTCAGTGCTGCAGACTCTTTTTATCCAGCCAGCTGGGAGCTAATTAAAGAAGAGGACAGGTAAGAATTCACGGTTTGTGGGGACAAAATGAGCGCAGTCATTACGGGACTCAGCTGGAAATGTGGAAGTTGTGAATGTTGGACTACTCCAAGGCCTCTTTCTTCTTTTATAAGAAATAGTCACTGCATAAATTACAGAAGCAGTCATTAGGTTTCAAGCATAATATTCTTCCTCTGTGTTTCAAGTGGTGGCCTGATGAGTGCCAGTCCTGGCCACCAGCTTCTGTGACATACTTTTCCCCCCCTCAAAGAAAGCATTGTATTGGAGGTTAAAGTGTAAAGACTAGGGCAAAACTTATGTTGACATCAAAAGAGCAGAATTTCAGTTACAACACTTCTGCATGGCAGAAAGTGCTATTGCTTAACATAATCTCTTCCCTAGGGATCAAAGCATTCACCTAGGAGACAGAAGCTCAAGGCAGTTTTTCTTAAAATCACTAGATACTCTGCTCTGAGCATGTTGTCAAAAGGAGGAATGAACCCTGCCTGGTGATTTGAAGGAGTCATTGCAGAGGTGATGATTTCTTCATCAGCTGAAGTGAGCAGTGAGTAGATGTGGATGCTTCCTGGCAACTCGGAGCAAGGCAAAGTCTGTTGGTCAGTTCTAGGTGTCTCTCCTTTCACGTATGAGATTTGTAGGTTGAAACAGTTTTCTAAAGCATACAATTTGGTAGAGGAAACTTTGGCATCTAGTTCTGTGACTCGGCTTCTTTCTTTCTGCTTTGCAGGTCTGGTACCTCAGGCAAAGGTGTTGTGGCACCTGTCTTATACATACACATGCTCTTGCCTGAAGAACGAAGAAACATCCATTCCCAGATGCTATGAAAAATTGTGGTTTGTGGAACAAGAAAAGAGGCAAGATGAGGTCCAGGGACAGTAGTGGCATCATGACAGTCCACAAAAAGCTTAACTTCGCATATGGTTGCTTGTAGTAGGCTTGACTGCATCTTTATTCACTATAGAGAGAAGGGGTTTTTGATCAGCTGTGGTGTGAGCCTGCACAGTTCCATTTCCAGTAAAGTCACCTCACCTTAATGGCTATGGGAACAGCAGTTAGAGAAGAAAGAATTTGGATAACATATGTCCTTAGACTTAAGTGTAGGAGATGTGGAGGTATCAATACATAATAATACAAAATAAACACAAGTTACGAATAACCTGAAATGCCTTTTATATGCATAGGTAAGCATTTTATTTATAAACCTAAGAGCATTCTGGACATCAAGCCAATAAAATGTCTCATGGTCTAATTCTCATTTCTTTAAAAACTTCATACAAGAGAACTTGATTGGTCTATAAAAGGAATGGTTCAGATTTAACTGAGCTTCTCAAGTGCACTGGACTCAAGAAGACTTTCTTCATCTGTTAAAAATGAATAAACAGAACTTCCTATTGCAGAATAAGTTAGTAAGTAAAGGCCTCAGCAATATTATTTGGAAAATAAATTTCTTGAAATGAGAAATGCAAAAGTTGTTTCATAATAAATGATGGCATGCCAGAATAGACTTTCCACAACGCAAACATTATGTTTTTTAGGAGATTCTGAATGCTGTCAGCACTGCAAGGCCAACAAAGTTTATCTGCGTTTACAGCAAATAATCTGTCCTTACATATGTAATGGGTATACTTTCATTAGAGCATCCTGCTGCATGTTAGGAAGCTGTTAGATTATTAGTTTATCTGGCACCCAGGCACTTGTCAAAATTCTAAGTGTGATAGTGTGGTTGCTGAGTCACATCTTTGGAAGCTGCTGTAACAGTTCCGAAAAATCTATCCCTTAGCTGGTAGAAACCCTGGAGAGCTGCGAAGTTGTATAATATATATGCTTTTGAACTTTAAAATAGAAAAGCAAGAACCCATCAACGGACCTTTTGTATGTGCATGTTGTTTTCTTTTTCTCCTCAGCACTTAGGTAGCTATAAAGCAGCTAAAATCAACACATAAAATGTCAGGTTTGAAAGGGCATGTGTGCAAAGAAAGCATTTCAGGCTAAGAATGTGGTTCAGAGCACTGACTGTACCAGCAGTTTGTCCGGTAATGTATCGGCTGAAGTAAAAGCACAGTTTTTGGTCTTTAGGTGAGCAACAGATTTGGAACAAGAGGGCATTTTAACTTGAGGTAACATTCACAATTTTGTGCTTCTCTGCTGATACCAGGCGTGATATATTGATAGGAGGGGGAGTAGAAGGAAAGAAAATAGATTGGAAAGGGGGCTAATGGGTCTCTAGCCATGGCATTGCCCCAGCTGGGTTACGTGTGTGCATCAGCGTGGTGGCAACCACATACTTCCCGCTACTGCAGCACTGGTGGGTGTGACCCTGGTAACATTTTCTGACTCCATTTATTCTCTCTAATCTCTTCAGGTCCTGGTTCTTAATCAGAAACCCATGCTTGCTTTGTGTTGCCAACTATACTTGTAAAATAAATGGAGCATATCTCGTAACAAATGTCCAAGGACAGTTGAAATTTCTGCTGGGTACTGTTAATTAAGCAAAACCAATAAAATGGGCATAATTGACAAGCACAAGAAGAAAACTAATTTACAGAGTGTTAAAAGCTTTAGGGAAGATTGCAGTTTTTCCTGTAAATTGATGTTCTCTTTATTGTATCAGCTACTGTTAGAGAAATGTTGAGGTGGAGGTGGAGAAGTGGTACAATTTATTATGCATAGTGTTTTGAAATCCAGTAATCTCTCCATGATGAACCCCTATCTACTTCAAAATGCTGATCTTTGTGTTATTATACTAATAACTTTCTGGAGAGGCTTTTTTAATAACTAATGCCTGTGGAACAGGCAGGGGATCTCTGAGCCCTTCACAAAGTTTTTACAGAGTTTCATGAAATATTATCACATAATATGAAAGTGCAGAGGGAAGAATGATCATCCAAGAGAGAGTATGGGGAATAAAAGGTTACACTTGGCAAGTGCTGTATTGTTGAATAGGTCGGTGTAGACTTTAGTGTGGTTTTATACTGTACCCAAATAAATACATAAGTGATGTGAAGGCTGACTTAATATAACCATTAAAAAAAACTGTTTCCTTTTTTCTCTTCTTTTTATGTCTAGGTTAAACATTTGAAATAGAGATGTCAGTGTACAAAAAAGGAGTATGTATCTAGGCAAATTAATTTCCATTTCCTGCTACCTGACTTTATGATCCCACTGACATCCACTGAAATGTCCCATTTTCACTTTAGTAACTAAGTAATTGGCTGATGTGACCAGTTTGTGGGAAGACCTCAATCTCAGTTTCCCTGGTGTACATCCAGAGGAACATAACTCCTGTGGGATTGCTCTAGATTTACAGCAGTTGAGTTTTACTCACCTTGGATTCAGTGCTAGAAGAAACCTATCCATTGGTAAATAAACCCCCACCTTCCCCCCAGTCCCCCACCTGTGGGTGACTGACCCTGGAAGAATGTCAGGTGGAGACTATCTTGACTTTGTACAAAACGTTGAGTCATTTCCTCAACTGATAAGTTAATTTTTCTTCAGTGCTCCTTTCCTTTTTCCCCCCTGCTGATGTACTCAGCACATAAGAAGCTTTTTTTTTGTTGTATGGCTTCATATCGTTTCAGCCTTTCTGATTTTTAAAAGCAGGGAGGCTTTTCCGGTGTTGATTTGCTTCTCTGGTAGTTGTGTGATGGCAGGATATTTTTGAGACAACAGTGGAAGCCAGAGCTGCTGGCACCTTCCTGGATGTTCCTCTCTGTGGTTGCCCCCCAGCTCCCACAGTGGCTTTCTTCTCTAGCTCACGCCCAGCCCCTCGTCAAGAAGGGCCATGCTGTGGGGCTGAAAGCATACCTGAACCGTGAACTTGAAGGTACTTAGCATTTGGGGGGCAGAATTGGGCAGATTGCCAAGAAACCATACTAGATGACCCTCTTCCCTGCAGGCTGCTCGGTTCTCCAGGCAAATCAGCTGACAGCTAGTGCAAAATTAAGCAGTATGGTTATTGCCAAGTAGCTTTCTTGTCTGCTCTGAAACCCTGTGTGTGTAAGTGCTGAAATATTTAACTCTGTTGTAGACCTTTGCTGAAAATGCGGTGGGAAAGTATTATTTATCTTATAACAGTATGAAAGCAGTTTTTATGCCATAGTTAAACGCCTTACTGCTTCGGATCGCAGAATGCCACTGAACAGACACGGCTTGCTTTCTTACACGGTGTGCAGGCAGCATTTGCCACCTTTGGGGTGAATGTAGCAGCACTGCTGGTGCAGAGAGATTTGCCCTCCTTTACGGGAGGGTAGAGAATTTGTTTCATGATACGTTTATTAAGGACTTATTTTTGTACCAGAAATGCCCTGAATGGAAAAGCTGAGGTCCAGAATTCTGCCTGTAAGGCATGTGCTCCTCTATGTGAATTTGTAGTCTGTTTGCTTATTTTAAATGTATTCAAGTTTTGTTTCCCTCTTGGCAAAAGTTCAGCTTTCCCGTGGTGTTTTGCTGTAGTCAGCTGAATGCCAGACATTGAGATCACGTTCTAGTTGTTTCTGGGTGTCTCTAGTATTCATCAGCCCTTTTTTGCCATCCTGTAAGTAGGTTTTTTCTTATGCTCTAATTTTCTGTATTCTACCATTTGTGTTGTCTACCTCTTTTAGGCTGTTTTAAAATTATTTTAACAGGGTTTCATAAGTATCTACCATTCCTAATGAACTTTAGTTAAAGAGCTGTTCTTGTCTCCATACTGCCTTGAACAAACTAAGCAAACAGAGAAGTTCCCCTTTATTTAAATGTTCATAGCCTTACTGAGGTTCTCCTGCTTGCTGGGCTTTGCACACTGTGCAAGTAGTCTTTGTCTTTCTAGGCTTTCCTTTGAAACACTAGACTAAGCATCTTGTTTGGTATAATAAACGGTGTTAGGTAAAAAACCAAAAATACTCTAGTTTATATGTTCAGATTTTGTTCTTTGGCTGTGACTGTCAGCACGTTAGGGAGTTCCCTGCCGAGAAGTACAGAAGTGGGTTCAGCTTCTCTGTGGGTGCCTCTCTTCCTTCTTCAGAGGGGAAGAGGGATTCATGAGGCGAAACCGTTCATGTGGCCTTGCAAATGCAGATTGTCAAGTCAGTCCTGTAGAGACACCCATAACACAGACAGGTTTCTGGAGCTCTCTGTGACCAGGAGGAGTCTGAGATGAAGCACTGGAGACGAACAGCTCTGAACTGAGCACAAGTATCTGCTTGTGCTTGGATCTGACCTTCACACAGTCCTCACAAATTTGATGAACTCTACAGTTTAAGTAGAAGTGCTAAACTTCTAAGGCAGGAACAAATCTTGTTCATTCCCCCCCGCCCCGCCCCATCAGTCTAAATGAGCAGGGCTTTTGTGGAGGGATATCTGCAGAGATTTATTTTCTGTCAGCTCTCTCATAAACCTCTGTTTCATTGAACAAATCTATAGTGGTTTGGTTGATACTATAAGGAACAGAATGGGATCCACAGTTTCAAAATGAGTGTAGCATACAAGTCTGTTTGGTGAAAGGTCATGTCCTTTCACCTGCAATCAAGAAAACTCAGAATTATTTCTGCTTTTTTTTTGACAGAGAAAAATGCAAGACATAAATAAAACAAACCTTTAAACTGCTAATTTTAAAGTGATATAAAATGTAGCAGAGAAGACCAGAGGAAAATGTTTCCCATGGTGCCTGTAGTCTTTTGTAGCTCATCTTTTGTAGCTTCAAGAACAAGAGGTTATCTGCAGAAAAAAAGGAGTCCCCTGAAATCACATCATCTGCAATTCTCCACCCAGATTCATGCAAGACTCTAGGAAGGGGGTGTGGGCTCTACTCATCTCCAGTCTTGAGTGGAGTTTAGAAGAAGGGAAGGCACCATCTCTAAGGATATGTGGTCATCAGGAAAGCACGGCAAGTATCCTTCTTATTTTTGACCTTTTGAAGATACAGGTCTTAACAGAGAAGTAAATGCCACTACATAAAACAGGGAGTAAATGTTTTGAGTACTACAACATCAGCATAACCCCCCAAAGATCTGTGCTTATCAGTATCATTTCCAGGTTTTTGTTTTGAAAAGTTCAACTCCATACTTTCACAAACAAAACTCCCATGGAGCTTCCATTAAGCAATGCAATTAGGTCTATGTGTTTCTGGGAAAGATGCATCTTTGTAGAACGTGTCCTCCAAAATGGTCTTTGTCTTGGTTTCAATCTGTCTAGAAACAGAAGTATCAGTTTGCAAAAAGATTCACTCAGTGATAATGCCTATCTGTTTTTATCCTTCTTTCCCTTTCTGCACTTAATAAAACAAAATGGGGGGGAAAATCTGCTTCTGAGGAATTTGCATGGAAAAAAAAGGAGAGAGATTAATTTACACTGCTGGGTGTCATATGATTATGCTGGCAAAGCTAAAAACGGAGATGTTCAGAGCTCATAGACATTTTAGAAGTCATTAGTTTAGCAGATGGGAAAAATTTGTTTCTGAGCATTCAGCAGCTCCAGAACTCACACAACATGTTACACAGGTATGTATACACACGGGCCAAATGCCATGGAGGCAGCAAAATCCTAAGAGGGTGGTATTTCCAGTTAAACATAAAATCTGAAGGCTACAAAATGTCAGCAGTGAACAGTAATCTTTAACCAGCTGGAATAGGTTCTTTAGGGTGCCTCGTTCCTCGGCATCAGAGTGCCTTCAGCGAGCGAGTGAAATGGCAGATGTGATTAACTCCCCCTCTCCGCGCTGCGTTGCTCATTCTTCTGTCTTTCCGTGGGGAGGTTCATGCGTGGTGCTGCCTGGGGAAGAGCCTCTGCAGGGATGGTGTAGGCTCTTGCTGTGGTCCTCCTGGGGGGCAGGGTGGGAGAGGCTGGATGGAGAGGGGGGCACTGGCACTGCCTGTGTGGAGAGTGTCCTGGGGAGTGTGTGTGTGAATTTGCTGCTGTCGGAGGGCAGAGAAAGAGAAGGGAAGGCATTTGCTGCCATGGGAGAGTAGGAAGAGGGGGGGCAGCGCTGGTGCTTCATCCTTCAGGGCAAGGGAGGGAGGACTTGAGGTGGAGGATGCCCCATCTCTTCATGGTCTCTGTGGCTGCCAGGGTTTGACCATCTTGGTCTTGGTGTCAGAGGAGGGTGCAAAGGAACCACCCTCCTGTGGTAAAGCCAAGCAAGGTCTGGGCTTTCCTGGCCTCCTAACATTTTAGGAAATGTCCTGTGCCACTGGGGCTGTACACAAGCTCTTTCCAGGGCAAGGAAACCCGCTAAGGTCCTGTTCGTGTGCTTGCGGCGATAAACCAGCAAGTGAGACCTTCAGAGGTAACGAAGAGCCTAGCGATTAAAGCACTGACTTAATCCGTAGTAACTCAAGCTGGCTGTCCTCCCACCCTGTGCCACCCCCTGACTACAGGCAAGCAACTCTTCAGCAGCAGTTGGCGGGGTCTCTCTCGCCTGGACCTAGTAAAAAAGTTTTGTTAAAGTTGATGTGATTCAGGAACAGCATGGTTCCAGCAGACCCCTGTGCAGTGAAAGTGCAGATTCTGTTACAGCGGAAAACAGTCTTCAGTGGGAAAATCTTATCCAATTCTGCTCCAAATGAAAGTAAAGCAAAAACCTTCGCTCAGATGGGCCTTGCTTGTTGCTTTTGCTACTCCTTGTGGAAGAATCCTGCACTTTGGCCACAACAACCCCATG
>NW_010540512.1:0-4160 GCF_000687285.1 Phaethon lepturus | reverse complement strand
CTTCGCCTTCAAGCCAGTGCTGCTGACCCCTCGCAGGGAGGCACAGCAGCACTAGACCGGCCGCCCGTGCCACAGCCAACTGCGCACTTTGGCCTGGGGCCTGGGGCCTGGGGCCAGCTCCTCCCACAGGGCAACGTGCAGGGCAGCGGGCAGACAGAAGAGCCCTGCCTGGCCAACTGGCCACAGCACCGCTGCCGTGCCCGTGCCGGCAGACCCTCCCTGCCTCCCCTCCCCGCCTCCCCTCCCCAGGCAGCGGGGAAAGGGAGAGGCCTTTTTCCCCCAGGAAGAGAGAAGTGAAGTGCACGCCAGACCTGGCCTCGCTCCACGTTGTGCCCCGCTCTGTTGGCATCATGTTGGCGCCGCACTTCCGCTTCCACCTCTTGGCGCCTGGATGCCATCAGCAGCCGGAGCCGTTTTGCTTCCCTCTCAGCGCGGAGGGACCTCCTTCCCTGGTGGCCACACACACACAACACAGGCAGCGTTAGTCTCCTATGGCCTGGGCTGGGCAGGAGGGCAGGGACGGTGGGCAGCTCCTGCTGCCCGCCTCTTCTGCCCCGGCCCAGGGCCCGAAACGTGACACGGGGCTGGCAAATCCCTAGGGCGTACCGTTCCTGGCGGATGTGGAACACACGCAGGGAGCTCCAGCCGCGGCTGAGATGGAGGTCTGGGCTGCCTCAGTTCCTCCTGGGACTTCTCCTGGATGACCGGCAGGAATCTACAGAGGCACGGCAGGCTGAGCTCGTGGGAGCCCAGGCTGAGCTGGCTGCTCGGGGCCAGGCTCGCAGCCTGCCCCCCGGCTCCGGCACCACCAGGTGGTTCAGAGGGACGGCCACACGTCCCGCAGGGCAACGTTGCCAAGGCCTTTCGGCATCGGCACAGGCACGCGCCTTCCCCAGCCACGGGAAACGTCTGCTGCGCATGACAGCAAGGGCACGGTGCGCCCCCCTCCCCCAGCCACACCGCTCCTCCAGGAGGCTCACCTGGCTCGGCCAGCTTCCTCGGCTGTAGCCTGCTCGGCTGCCCTCGCCACCTGCCTGGCTCTAGCCTGCTCGGCTGCCTTCTCCAGATGCCTGGCTAGGGAAACCCTCCGCTGAGCCAGGAACACCGGCTCCAGCACGCTCACTGCAAGCGGAAAGGCAAGAGAACAGCACAACAGCGTTGTTGGGAGCCTGCGGGCCAGAGAGGAGCGCCCACAGGCCCCTGCCAGCACTCGGCTGGGACATTACCTCTGCGGGCACCCCCGCCCCAAGGCGCCAACTCTCTCCTGGGCTTCACAGAAATCGCAGGGGCCGACGCTTGGTGTGGGGTCTCAATGGCAAACCTGGAAACAAGAAGGCACCTGATGGGCAAGAGGGCTCCACGCTGCCTTGGGGGCTGATGCTAAGAAGCTGCTGCCAGGCACCTCTGGCAGCCCCTGCCAAGCCCCTGGGGGACGCAACCCTCTGTGGCACCTGCAGGGCCGGCCCCACGGTCTCCGTGCGCCTTTGCCGGTGCTTCCCTCGCCTTCCTGCCAGAAAGCTGATGATCCTAGCACAAGGCCTCCTTGCTGCCCCCACAAACCCTCCCGCCTCTCGCACTCTCTGAGGGCACCCCGAGAGCGGACTGGCTGCTTCCCCTGCCCTCTGCAAGCCAAGCAGGAGCCAGCGGCGGGCGGACCGGGAAGCTCTCCCGGGAGAGAGCTGCTCTGGCCTAAGGTTGGTGGGAGAGGAGCCTCGGCAAGAGGGTGCCGCCACAGCAGGAGCTGAGCAGCCGCTCCCTTGACCAGCCAGGGCCCGCAGAAGCCATCCCGCTCACCTTGGCAGCGTGACGACCCCGTCTCGACTGAGCCGATGAAAATCGTGTTTGCCCGGGAAGGCCACGATAGCCCTCATCTTCGAGTCCTGCAAGGGCACGGAGACACGTCAGCAGACACCCGGACACGTGCCGCTTGCTCACAAAGGCGGCAAAGCTTCTCACTGCTCCAGGACACAAAGGCTGCCTCTCACAAAGCCGCGCCGCCACCTTCTCCCTTGATGTCATTAACCCTTCCCTCGAACGGGCCGAGGCGCTGCCGAGACTTGGCATGGCCCATCGTAGAGCCTGTCGTCTAGGCCACGTGGCGAGGCAGCCAAGGGGAAGCAGCTGGAGAGAGCTTTGGCAGCGTCGCCCAAAGAGGCACGAGGAGGAGCCCCGCAGAAAGGACAAGCTCACCTCGAGAAGAGCTGCCAGCATGTTGCCGGTCGCATCCAGCTCCAGCAGGCAGTCATCCAAGAAGGTCATGGTGACCTCTTTTCTTCGCACCGCAAGGATGCCAATGCCCTTGAAGGAGAACTCCACCTCCTTCTTGTCTCGGAGGGCCCCAGCGAAGAAAAGCAGGGTCTCGTGTATGCACTCCTGCACGATTTCTCGGCGGAAGTGGATGTCCGCGGCAATCTGCTCAAAGTCCAGCGGAACGGATGGTGTCTCGTCTAGGAAAGAAGCGCAAAGCGACCACGTCACTCCCACCGCAGTTCCGCCGGCTCTGAGACCAGGTGCCATCAGTGCCCAGCCCTCGGGCAACGCTCTGCCAGAGAGCGCTCCCCTTTCCGCTTCGGCCACGCCCCCAGAGCGGACCTGGTGGACAGGAGAAGGGAAAGACAAGCTTTGCCTCCTGCTGCAAGCAACCCGTTGGAGCGCGGGGCGAGCCGGGGAGGTGGGGCTGGCCCCCGGGGGGGGCAGGGTGCTGGTCTGCCGTACGCGTGCCCGCGCTCGGCGCTCTCCAGGTTGGAAGCGCCTTCGCTCAGGCCACGTCACAGAGGTGTCGGCACCACGCCAAATGCAAGGGCTGTGCAGGGGAACCATCCCTCTTCTTACCAGGAATCTTGGTCTTCGCACACTTGAGCTTGTAAAATTTCTTGAGCAACCTGCACGGCTTGAAGACGGGTCTCTCAACAGGCAAAACCTCGCCCCCTCCCACCGTGGCACACACTGGGACCATGGCAAACGTCCCAACTCCGATCTCCACCGCCTGAAAACGCAAGCAAGAAAGGGGGAGCATTGGCAGAGCTGCGCAGGGGCAGGAAGGCTGCCGCGTGACCCGCGTGGCCCTGGGGATGGTGCCGTGCGCCCCGCCCGCTCCGGAGGTCCAGCGGGGCAGGACGGGCCACAAGCAGGAGGCAAGGCTCACCCTCTTCTGCAAGAGCTGGCTCCGGATGTACTTGGATGCGCCAGCCCAGACTTTGCAGATTTCTGGAAAGCAAAGGGAAGAAAAAACGCCATGCCCCGAGTCAGCAACGCCCAACCATCCAGCAGCCCCCTCCCGCCCCACGGAGGCGACAGCGGAGTGAGCTCCAGCTCCGCCTGGCCCTCAGCAAACACCCGCGCCGCCGAGGCTGCCCAGCTGCGTTCTTGACCGCCCCCAGCCTCCAAGAAGCCCGCCCCGCGTGCCCAGGACGGGCCTGGGGAGGAAAGGCAGGCACCCGTAGTGTTCTGGGGAAGGGGATCGCGCCCTTTGACGCGGGTAGCGGCAAGAGGCAAGAGGCCTGTCAAAGCCAGCGCCGAGCCCCAAGGCACCAGCAGGCAGGCCTCTCCTTGCAGCCGCCGGTCCCTTCCCAAAGAGCCCCGCTACAGCCCCAGCCTCAGGGCTTCCACAGCTCGTCTCCACTTGGTCGTGGCTCTGACAGCACTCCTGCAAGGGCTCCCCAGGGCCTTACCGTGGGTGGTGAGCTCCTTCAGGGTTGGAAGCTGCTCGGGCTCCAAGGGGTTAAAGAGCAGGTACTTCATCCTCTTTGCCCCCCTGCACTGCAGCAGCTGGGGAAGAGGTGCTGCTCCTGCTACAAAACCCCTCTGCTCCTCTCCTCCTCTTCCTCCTCCTCCTCCTCGCCGCTTCCCCAAGCGACGTCTCCAACGCTCTCCCGCAGCCTCCCCTCGCCTCCTCCTGGCGGCAGGGCAGCTCCTGCAGAGCAGAGCGCTGGCGAGAGCAGCCCTGGCGTTGCCCAGGCCGCGCCGGGGGAGAATGGCTGGAGCCACAGCGAGCAGAGAGAGTTGTTGCTGTGATGCGGATGTCCCATTGTGATGCCGCGCCGTGGGACCCGCCACCTCACAGCCCCACCCATGTTTTGCCCCTGCGTCTCTCATGGAATCCTAGAATGGGTCGGGTTGGAAGGCGCCCTAAAGGTCACAGAATCACAGAATCACAGAAT
>NW_010540511.1:0-4802 GCF_000687285.1 Phaethon lepturus | reverse complement strand
ACCTTGCTGTCCTAAAGTCATGGTTGACTCTGTGAGCCAAGGTCAAAGTACCACATTCTGTCTCATCTATACAACATCTGTGTACATCCTGATCCTAAACTAGGCACACTAGAGAGGGGTGGAAGGAAAGAATCAATGGGGGTGACAAAACAGCAGGCAAACAGATTGTTAGAATGAGAAAATCTCTTAACATAAATCAAGACTATAAACCAGTGCAAAAATAGTGATTGAATCAAGGCTTTTCCAGCCAAAACCTACTAAGAAAACCCAGATTAAATATCTGATTTTTCATGGTATTTTTTATTTGTTCTTTTCTCTGCTGTTTCCTTTTTTGAACCAATAAGTGCAAGGAAAATGTACACTACCATTCACTATGTCCCAAAAGATTATGTCCCTGCTCTTTTCTGCAAAAACTTTTCCATTTCTGAGGAGCTAGATAAATCCAAGACAGAGCAGAAGAGGTATTTATGTTCTAATACTGTTGAAATAATGTCCTTATGCTGCATAACTCCTCATCCAAGTACCTGCTGATAGGTTGCCCAATTGGAATAGGTTGCTTATAGTCACATTGCCTAGAAGAATACAAAAAACAAACCCAGAATCTGGCATCAGTGATTTAGATGACTATGTACTTTGTTCCATGGCATCTATTTAAGATAATCAGCATTACTGAGCTTTACTAATAAAGCATTGCAATCTGTATTCTAAATCCAAACAGGATGCATTTCTCCGTTTTCATCTGTAACAAACAGAGAGTATAATGCATAATAGGAAGGATTAGGCATTCAGCAACTTACAGTAAAACCCTGTTTGCTTATCAAGGAAAAACAGTCCTAGAGAACTGGCTTGCATACCCTATTTTTTTTTTTTTTTACGATGTCATTTAATATTTCAGCAAAACAGGGAACTACAACACCGTATTTTCTAAGTGGTGACAAAACCTAAGTATTTTCCACTTGCTTCTGTGTTCAGGGGACAAACAGGGTGTTTGGCCACTGTTTTTTTAAATAAAACAAGCTACAATACAGAATGTTACTGTCAGAACACGAACAAAGAGAGGTGCAGAGATTTCACCTTAGACAGCATTAACAGAAGCCTTGTTAGTCCTGACATTTTTGATTTGATGCTTCTTAGATAGAACGTGTTATCTGAGAATCAGTTATTTTCAACTGAAAAATTTGTTTCACAAGGGAAATTAGAGTAATCCCTTGCTTTAATTCCAATCCCAATTCTCCTACTTCAATAATATTAAGTTGCATTGTCCTCAGAGATAACTTGGAGGGAGAGGGATGGACAAACTTCTATACCCAATATATGGATCCAAGATGACTCCTTCCATTTTGTCCCTCTCTATTCTTCAGCTTGTTCCATTCTGCATCCTTAAAGAGCCCTTTCAGGAGAGGTGGAGGCAATCAGAAGTCTTGTTCTTACTAATTAAAGAAAGGCAAACCTCAGTAATTATTAGCAACAAAAAAAGGAAAACATCAAGAAGGTGGCATGTTCGCCTCACTTTACTGGTCAAAAGTGGAAGATTATTTTTTTCCTTCTGAAGGTAGTAAATAAAGATAAAGGTTGCATCCAGATGCATATATGACACAGGTATAAGAAATAATAAGACTAGTCATAAACTCTTGATTCTGCTAAAATTAACAGCTCAGTTAATGACACAGTGGGGTCAAAATTTTACTCTGCATGTCACGTTTATTTATATGCAAAGGGTGCTCAGAAGCTCTAGCCAGAATTTGGTTCCCTGAGAAAGGATTATATTCCTGATAAACCTTTAACCTCTCCTTACTGGAAGCAAAGTGTATCATCAGCATTACAGAGGTGGGACATTAAGAGCTACAAATGGGGAAAAACATGTTTGGTGCACCCAGACCTGAAAGTAAAACTTAACATTTGGTCATGCTTTTTATGGTGTTAACACATTAGAACATATATACTGTAATTAATCCATCAAAACAGATGTTCTCCCAGACACACTTTTGCATACAAAGTTCTCATGACAGAACAGAAAAGACAGCAAACCTCTTAAGTGGCATGACTCATGAGTTGGTAAGGTTTTTTTTACTCCAGAGAAGGGCAACTGAGAGACTGTGTAAAAGTGTAAAAAAAAAGTAAAATTCTGCTGCTAAAGCAGTTTCTGTTTTGTTGTTTGTTTGTTTTTCTTGGGACGAGACAGGTCATATAAAAAACCCCAACCCAACCAACAATCTCATCAGACTTGCAAACCATTGAGTTACTGGTCAGCTCTTCCCTTTCAAAGCATTCCAAGGCATTAACTTACATTCTCAGGACCAAAGAACCCAGAAACAAGACATGGTCACATGAAATAAATAAAAAGAAAAAAAAAAAGAAAGAAGTGACTCAGGAACATTTCACAAAAACACAGGAAAAAACCCCAAACATCAATCTAGGTAAAAGTGGTCACTGTCCAGTTGGTTCTGAGGTAACTCCTTCAGTCCATCACTTTTGCACAACCAAATATTCAAAGGATTTCATTCTTTCTCTGGATACCAGTTTTCACAAAATCCTAGGCATTTAATTTTTAAGAGACTTTTGTTACTCCATTTCTTTGTTCCTTGCTCCCTCTTTTTTGATTTGTCTGAAAACAGAAAAAGTTGGTTATTAGAGTCAGACAAGCTGACAGTTATACACGGCATATTTGTGTAAAGCTGCTTTCCTTGGAAAATAAAACTAATATGTGCAAACACCTATAAATGATCACAGATTGCCATCTGTTTCTAATGTAGCATTCAGAGTGAAATAAAAGAATCCACACAGAAAGAAAAGATTTCCAGGATGTAGCAGTGAGAGGTGTCTGTCCTTTTCCTAAATGGGCTGTATGCACATACGATTTGAGGAAGAGATCTTAGATATAAAATGAGACATTGACTGAATCAAATTGGTCATAGAAAAAGTGGACTATGAAAACTGGAATTTGAGTCTTCCTGGACTTTTATGTGATAAAAATGTTGTCAGAAACACACCAAAAACTTCACAGTTCTTTCAATACCTTCTGTGTCTTCTCTCACAGGGAGCATTGCTTTGTGAACACTCTCTTTGAGAGGACTAACCACGTGAACAGTCAAATGACATATATTCACTATGAAAATAATGCCCATTACTTGATACGTTGAGCATCCTACAGGATGGAGAATGTGACAAACGAGCAGTGATAATCTTGTTTTCTTGGGAAAAGAAAATGAGAGGTATGTGTATTGCAAAGCTATCTGATTTTGCCAGAGAGAACATAAAATGTTGCACAGTGGCCAGAGATGAGCAGTTTTCATGAAATCTAAATTCTGACACTGATGCACCACTAGACCAAAGGCAAGCTACTGACTTCTTATGTTCAGAGAGTGACAATGCCCACCTGCCTTCAGAAGCACATGAAGATTAGTTCATGTGGGGAAGCAGCTGTGAAAAAAATGACGCAGTTCTTGTGTCACTTGCGTAAAATGGAAACAGAGCTTTCTCCTTTGACTTCAGTGCAGGTAGGACAGTGCTCATGGCCCTAAGTAATTCCTTGGTTACAGGTGTCTGTGGACTAAAATAAATAGATGGCCTTTGCCCAAGAACAGTGGTCCAGAAGCTCCTCTGAAAGCCATTTGTTAAGAAGCAGAGATTGGGCCTATTGGAGGCAAAGCAGATCCGTGGCTTTTTTTCTGCAGAAAATACGTCCTTCCTTGGCGGGGGGAGTAGAATGAATTAAAAAAAAAAAAAATCACAGAGGGAGTTCATGAGTCTCTTAGTCTTGACTGTGGTCCCTGAGTGTCAAAAACCACAGAAGAAATCTGTATTAACTGATCAAATAGCCTTTCAGTTCAGCTAGGTTCCACAACATGGTATCTGGCATGTGCTCCACAGACAGTTCTGGAACTTGCCTTTGCTAGAGAAAAGGAGACCTACATTTGACCACAGGAGCAGTTTTGTGAACATTCTGTAATTGCAAGCAAACTTGCTGAGAGAGAAACAAGAGTTTTAATGACACAGTGCTGAAATTACATAGTAGATCCTAATTCTAAAATATTACATAAAGACATAAAATACAAGAACATGAAAAGTAATACCAAATTAGAACTACAAAAATAAAACAACAGAAAATAAGAAGGGTACTGCTGTAGTGTGAAAGCAATGTTTGTAGTCATAAGAGATGCAGGCAGGAGGCAGAAAATAAAAGTAGTTGACAGGATTTTAACTATATAGTCCTAAACTGCTCTTAACAAAGGACAGATGTAACCAATTAAGGCACAAAATATATCCATTTAAACAGGCAATGAGCAAACTAAGTCTGTTATTAAATTTTGAAACTTAGAGTGGGCATATTGAGTCAAATGTAGTCTTTCTGCCTTGAAATCTGGCTTTAGTTTCCCCTCCCTTCATAGCCTTCCAATTTTGTTGGCTTCTTTACACCATGTCACAGAAAAAATGTGTAAGATTCAAATATATTAAGGCAAAGCTACCCTGAGTCTACATTACCCGTTTAAATATTGTATTTAAATATTGTTTGCATGGCAAGGTTTTGGCAGCAGGGGAGCTACAGGGGTGGCTTTTGTGAGAAGCTACCAGAAGCTTCCCCTGTGTCCAACAGAGCCAGCGCCAGCCAGCTCCAAGACAGAACCACCGCTGGCCAAGGCCGAGCCCGTCAGCAATGGTGGTAGCACCCCTGGAAAAACTGAGTTAAGAAGGGGAGATAAAAATCCCTGTGCAATTTGTAGACGGGAGAGAAGAGTGAGAATGAAAGTAGAGTGAGAGCAACAACCTTGCAACCCCCAGGTCAGAGCAGGAGGGGCAGGAGG
>NW_010540510.1:287-22060 GCF_000687285.1 Phaethon lepturus | reverse complement strand
GACGATGCCCGTTTTCACGGGAGCCGGTTACGGCTCAGGCTGAGGTGCCCCTACAGCCTCTGACCTCTCTGGGGCCAGGGCACAGAGCACCTGCGGCCCAGGGTGGGTACCAGCCCCTGGGCTGCACGCAGATGCACCGCGCACCACGGCTTCTCAGTTACCAGAATAATGCAGAGCCCCAGACTCTTTATAAAAAAAGTCTGATGAGGTAGTTACAAAAACACAGCCAGGAGTTTTCGCTTGTGTTTTTAAGCTGTACACCTTATGTCACTAAGTATTACATAAAAGCAGGATTAATAAGCCCCCTCCCTCCCAAAGGAAAAATGAACATTTCAAGATACTTCCCCCCCACACCCCCATCCCCCTTTGCTTTTTCACTCATTAAGGCAAAGAGTAATCTATTACTTTCTCTCTCAGTTTCTACAGGGACATCCATTGCACCAGCAGAAGTGTAGGTGACTTCACATTAACTGTTTCTGTGCTTACACCTAAGAAGTAAAACCACAGGAGACGTCAATTCCTGCAATGGAATTTCTTGGTCAAAGTTCCTACTCGTGCACAATTTCAATACCGAGCTGCTCCTCTTCAAGGAGATTGATCATGCATCCCTCATCCTTGGAGGGATGAGGGTGCCTTGGACCTCGAAGCCACAGTTAGAGCAAGCAGCTAAGAAAGCAGATAGAAAGCAGCAAAGTTTGCAGGAAGTCTGATATCAAAGAGCCTCCCTGACTGCGTCTTCATGCATGAGTAATTTTCCTTTCAATCACTTTAACAGAGGACTTGCTCCGTAAACAAAGGAAAACATTTAAGCTGTATTGTTGCGGTTTGAACTTTATTTAAAACAGTTGAAATCTAATCTGCATAGTCCTGGGGCAGTATCGAACTTCTGCAACATCCAGGGAAACTCCAGAACAGTGATGTCACTCTGCACTGGACCAAGCGTTGAGTCAGGGTATATTAAAATAAGGCCTGTAATGTCACCTATGCTGGATCAAGTCCAAGAAACTAGTAACCTAAATTCTTCCTAAACATTCTTCTTAAAAACCCTAAGAGTGAAGAAAAAAAAAAGGTAAGAGCAATTAGAAGATAACTGCAAAGCAAGAGTAAAAAAAAAAAATCTGTGTAAAGGCATATACCAGGATATCTATTAGCTAGGTTAGTTTTGAGACTAGTTGCATAAATGCATGTGCTGACATAGAGGTTGAGGGCAAAACAGCCCTTAACACTCCTGGAATAGTCAAGTGGAAGAATTTGTTTAAAAGCACATTAATGTTACAGGGCTGTAGACTATTGCAAAACACTTTCCATATTTCCTCTGCTGTTTATCATCTCACTTACTTCAGCTTTAATTCCTTCAAATTCTTGATGGCTTTTTATTTATACAGGTGCTAAGTTGTATATATACTGGAACTAGTACACAGACTTGACAATATTTGAATACCATGGGTTTTAACAGAGGTCACAAAACTGAAATAACCATTTTATAAACTCAAGGTGTAGTGCTGCTAAAAGCCATTAAGTAAAGCAGGTTCTGTTCCTTAAATTTTATCCTGTGACTAAATCTAAGCCTTGCAGTTTAAGTTTCACATCTTTTGGAGGGGAGGAGTAGGACCTCTCAAACCCACTAAGGCCAATTTTCCAAGAGATAAATTGCAGTTGAAGCAAGCTGGAAACCAGAAGTAATAAGGAAAAAACTAAGTATATTGTGATAAGTACAGTCAAGTTCAGAATATTAGCAGCAGGGGAAATGCTAGAGAAGGAAGACCTTACAAGATACATGTTTCTCCTTATTCCTTTACAGTCCTTCGGTCTTGTCACTAGGGTTTTAAGTGGATGCTTAAGACGATCAGAGCTCAGAATTGCTGTTTAAACCAAGCAACTGATTTTAAAAGAATTCAGGGGTATCTGTTGTCCACATAGCAGACTGGGACTTCAGCTGTCACCACAGTTTGCAAACTGTGCTATTCAGAGGGTGTTAATTCAAAGCCTGGAAATACTAGAAGCAGGAAAGCAGTGTTCTTAGTCTCCTCAACTGTACCCTAGCATGACATTATCATTTGTAGAGCTTTTTTGTAACACTGCCTCCCCACCCCGCCCCCTTACATTTGGTTTAGTTGTTTGGGTTTTTTAAAGCAGATCCCATCTGCATTAAAAAAAAAAAGAGACTGAAGATTTTAAATTTCTCTTTGGAAGATAGTATTTTACAGTACATACAAAAATACTCTGGAAAAAACGTACAACTTCATTTACAAAAACATCAAATTATAAAGAAGTTACAATAGAGAGATTGCATAACATTTTCTTTCATATGATCAGAATTTCTCCCCACCCCTCAAACACAACCCTGATGCATTTAACTGGGTAAGCAGTGTTACCAATTTACAGAACCAGACTTAAGACTACTACAAGATTTCATGTAACCATTTAGAACATCTTTCAGGGTTTATCTGAAACCACTTTCTGCATGCCAGTTGCATCCAGGAGGGTAGCAGTGTCACAACAGCCGAGGCTGTTGTAATGTTTAAGTACATCTTCAGTTGTGTGTTCCGAGCTTAGCTTTACTACCCAGTGACAACAAAAAACCCTCAATTCTCATGCTGGAGCAGTCTTAAGATAAAAATCAGATAACATGGCATGAGACGTGTCTATCATCTCCACACCTTGGTAGCATCCTCTGCTGCATTCTCTTCAATATTTAAATTATTTAAGGGCCTCCATGGGAGGCAATACTTGTGTAGTGCATGGCTGTGCTAGGCAGTGGAAAGCTACTAGCTGAGGAAGCTGAGCACCATTGTGATAGATGCACAGGAGTGTATGTGCCAAATGGGAAAATAATTTAAGATAAGAACAATATATGCACATGAACTAGGAAAGCACAAATGAATACAAGCACGTTCATACACACTTGAAACCAGAATGTGGTTGCAGTGACTAGTTAACCCTTTCTACATACATTCTGAATCCAAGTCACAGTCCAGGTCGCCTTCTGTGCCTTTTTCAAAAGCTGTTTCAGCTTGTGACAGTTAAGACTTTTAAAAAGACTAGTAAGGATAACTGTTACAAGATTATGCAGAGTAATTCAAAAGGAAGCAAGCATTGAACAATACTATAAAATAGGACCATGATTTTAACTGGCCAGTTGCAGTATGGCAAAAGTAACCTTCCATACTTTGTACTAACTACAACACATGTGGATAGCATGGACCACTAAACAAGTGATTATCATCTTTACCTGAAGAGATACCAGTTACCCATTAAGGGTAAGTTTGATGGATCTTTTAATAATACGAATACTATTTGTTGGAACAGGAGATGAAGAATCTGGTAGTTCTTTACTGGAAAGCCTCTACAACACACAAAGAGATGCCATAGGGAAAAAAAAAGGAAGTTTTAAATTCGTTAATTCAGAAGTAGCAGCAGATAAACCCTTTCCTAGCTGAATAGAACAACATTCTTTAAGTACCAAAATGGTACGGCCCAAAACCAAATCTTTAGAGAAGGATTTTTTCACCACACCACTTTAGTTGCCACCAGTTTACAGAGAAAGAAATATTTTCCCCTGTCTGCACACTTCTTTCCTGCCATCAATTGAGATAATTATATTCCTGAGAGGGGGAAATGAGTTGCAAGTTGCTCAACAGCATAATAGAGGGAAGCTACTGTTCGTCTCAGATCCATGGATCAGGAAAACAGAGTGTCTTTACTGTTCAGATTATAACCCTCAACTTCACACAAAGAGTTAAAGCCACTTCTACACTTCAAAGCTTCCAAGTCTTGTCACAGAAATCAGTATACAAGTATTTAAGATAATAAGAGCTCAGATCACCTTATGGAAGGTCTGCAAGGAGTACAGATCTTTTTGCTTAAGAAAAAAAGCCAATCGGGAAACAAACTGTATCAGTGTTCGAGTGCACAGAAATTTTTTTTTTCAAGTTCAATAACTTGGAAACTTTGGCTTTGCTTTTGTGGATAAACTTCAAGGTCATTGTTCAGCTATTCAATTTGGTGGAAGCATGTAGGCAAAAGCTTACCAACTACTTAGAACTACCACACTTACAGGGATTAATAGCATGTAAGTCTCTGCACATAAAATGAAAATTCTGGTTTCACTTTACTGATGAACACAAAGGCACAATAAATACCTGTGATCTTGATGGGTTGATAAATGGAATCAGCATGGATTTTCCTCCAAGAACACCCTAAAAAAGCCAGAAGGGATTTATTAGGCAATATTATCAAACTCATTACTTGAGAGACCGCAAGGTCTGGCAGCTAGGATATTTAAAAGCTAAATACATACATGCATTGACAACCTCCACCTCGGGTTTTGGGGTTTTTATTTAAGCCCTATAAGCACATGTACAGCATTTTGGGTATTTCAACCTTCACCCTACCAAAAAGACCACGTCTTGATTTGATGGTGTGCCCTCGATAATTTATGCTTCAGTAGGAAGCTACACTATAATATAGATACTTCTATCCTCCCTTTAAGAGGCCAAATGCTTTAGTCTTTATAGTAGTTTTAGTTTACACCAGTGAATCAAGTGGTTTAAAAAAAAAATCTGATTTCACGCATGGCAAGAAGCTCGATACTACCAAATCATCTAGTAGTAATGCTTAACAGATAGGTCATACAGGTGTAATAGTTGGGAAGTGAAGACTGAAATAAATTAAACCAAAAAGCACATTTTTGTTTACATCAACAAATGTGTAGAGTATTTCGGTGAGGTAGTCTAGGCACTAGAACAGTCCATTCAGCTTTTCAGTTACTCCACTAAGTAAAAACACTTTAAAATTACATTTTGTGCAGATCTCCTCCTGACATCTTCTAGATTGCCACCATCTTTGAATGCTGAATCCTGGCCAGTTAACTAGAAGAATGGAATACAGACTCAAAATAATACGGAATACAGACTCAAAATAATTGCTACACGAAAAATACCTTCATATTTGGGTACAGCTTCCAGTCAACACATTAAATGTGTTAGTGACCATTCTTAAAACAACATTTAGACAAGATTACCACACAGGAATCTCACATCTCTCAAAGTCTTACTACCCAAACCTTGAAATCTGTACTTGAAATATTCAATACTAGATAACAGTTCTGCAAGTTGATTCTTTACCATTGTCAAAATTGAGTTTTTTCTAGTTGTTCTTTGCCTCTGCCTCAAATCAGAGGTCAAGCCACAAGAACAGCTATTTAAGGAGATTTATTTGCAGCAATGAAACAAATCAAGCATTAAGCTAAAGCTTCCACAAAAACAAGATTTAACAAGCAACTCCACACTGTCGTTTCAGTAGTGGACAACCTATTGAGCAGGCTGCTGATTTCTAAAGCAGCAAAACTATCAATAGGCATTCAAAAATCATCTGCCAGAACAAGATTAGCTCACTCTTCTACATTCTTAAGATTCACATCCTCCCCATTTTGAGATAATGTTTTTCTGAATTGTTTTATAAACTGCTTCCAAATGAGCCAGTTCATTCAGCAATTGGTCAGTGCAGTAATATATAAGTACAGTAGTATTTAGAGATGCTGCCACCAGACCCAGTCACTAGCACCAGATCTTGGACAGAAAATCGTTTAATAGCTACACATTATATCCAAGTCAATTTCTCATATTTACATCCTAGTAAAACTATCATTATGCTGAAGCTTAGATTCCTGAATCCGTTGGGGATGTATATATGCATGTCTCCTCAGTTATTTCATTCCTCCTACACCCATAATTAATACTACTTCAAACCCTCCCTGGCCTAGCACCCCTTCCTTACCTTCTCTCCATCTATTTTTTTGGAGCATTCCTCCAATGTAGGTAAATGACATCCTTTAGAGGTCAGTGAATATGGTCCTTTAGGTGCCGCATTCTTAGGATCTATAATTGGAGTCCCACTTAATTCACGCTGTCCTTGGACAAAGCGTGCTCTGTATTGAGAAATTGTGTTATGTCCTGGAACGGTGTAACCAATTGGAGGTCCAGATGCAACTGTAGCCTCCATTTCTGTAAGAGACACCAAGCTTTTAGAGTCCGGCCACGAAATTAAAGACTGCATTCCACCCACTACTTCAATACATACTTGAATCATTAACAGGAATGAAGAGTCCCTTAGACACTGGTGGCACAGCTATACGAGCCATCTTCTCTCTATTGTTGGCAACAGTAGAACTCTGATGCACAGCATTTCTGTAAAAGTCAGAAAATGCTAGTTTGTAAAACACTATACATGAAATGGACTGCAAGACTAACATCTACCTTCTTAGCTCATTGTCACAGCTCTACTCAACACCACAAACTCACAGGCAATCCAGCAGAAGATCTTAATTTTGCTGAACTTCAGGCTGCAAATTTAAAGTTAAGCATTTTCTTTAGTGAGTCTCTACGTACTGGTACTGTTTTCCAGCTTAGTATATCTGGCATTCTGCGCTGCTTTCAATGACTGTATCTGCTCCACCCATACATGCACTCCTACAGTACCAGACAGCCTGAACACAGCAGGCATCACACATTCGGTAGTATTGGGCTATTACTCTCAAGATCACATATTCCTCCTGTGCTGAAGTAGCTTATGGACTCCTCAGGAAGTGACAGACACTTTGACTGCCCGAGTTCTCATACTGCTCCACTAAGTCAGCAGTAGCTCTAGTGTTTCTGTGATCAAGATCAGCACTTCAATTAACCATACTTTGTGAGAAAGAACAGTTACCTACACATAAAATACTCCAGCTTCAAGTTACCCACTAACCTAAGGGGATTTATATTCAAGACCAAATAACTTATCTGATACCAAATTCTTCTTCATTCGCACGTGTTCACGTACGTTAATTTTTTCAAGGATTTCTTTATCCCGTCTCCCCCCAACATGCCCAAAGGAGATGCCAGCTTTGTTCCCAAAGCCATGAGCACGCTCCACATGCTTATGATCCACACAGATTCAAAGAAGAAATCCTAGACCTCATTCGCATTGTGAGTCAGTTAAAAGCAGCTTCTTCACAGTTCTAAGGTTATGGTGCTAACCTTTCTATCTCTGCTGGAGAGGTGTCCAATTTAGATATCTTATTTAATGAAGAGGAATTATATGATGCTCTGGAGTCCGTGTCTCTGGAACTGTCCAAACAGGTTCCAGCTGAAGAAGTCCTTTTGCACTGAATCCCACTAGCATTTTGACTGGTATCTGGCATGCTTTGCTGAAGCAACAGTTAAAAAAGAATAATGAAGTCTTCAAGTAATTATTAAAGCAAAAACAAATACTGCCAGAAGAGTCAAATTATTGTTATACCTTCTTTCTTTTCTGTAAGGTTTCTGCAGGCAAAAAATAGTGGAGATGCTTTCTCTTCACATGAGCTGCCTCAATCTTCATACCTTCCTTTAGCACGTTGAGGTTGTTAGCCTGTCTGTAAACTAACATGACATTTGGTGGTGTAGCTTAGTGAGGATGTTTGCATTAGGTATTTGTCAAAGTTACATACAGTTTCTTTAGAAACAGCAAGCCTCTAGGTCTGTCCAGCCCGAACAAAGAACAAGACGTTTCCAGCCTAACTGGACACGAAATGCTACCCAAGCATTCCACATACAGTCTGAAAATGATGAGCACGACCCAAGATGCCTGTTTCACATCCAGTACAGATCAGATAAATAACACCTCTTTAAGTGTAAATACTTATTTATGTTCTCAGTTACAGCTGTGGTTTGCTAATCATGCAACTCACATCTGAGTTGATTTTAACCTGTAGGAGATAATACTCTGAACCATTAGTTTTCTGGATGACAATAGATCTGGAGGATTTTCTGAATCAACCCAACTGCGCACGGCTGTTGAGAGACCAGATACCTTACTCAAGATTCAAACTCATTTTTAATTTTATATTTATGGTGGTGTTTGTGGGTTTTTTTGTAACAGTTCTATGACATCATAAAACTTCTCAGTAGTTTGGATATTAAAATTCTATCTGTCCAAGAAAGTGAGACTGGATTTTAGGGACACCTGACTTATCAGAATCACTACAATTTAAACCAGCTTTTCTTAACTGTCTGCAAACAGCCTTTTATGCAACTTAAAAATGCTATACCAGCACAGCAGTTATGACAGAATTAAGTCACATTTAGATAAACTTATCTAACAGGCCTATCATGAACATAACTGGAAAGTCAGTTTACTAACATGCAGAGTGGGAATTAAAGTACAGACTTGCAACAAAAAGGCTTATAAATCTTTCTACAGGAGACCTAGAAGTGAAATAAAGGCACAAATGTGAACATTCCCACCAATATGAACAGCTGCTCCAAAGTAAATTCAATAATGTTATCATGTAAAAGTGAGAGAAAAGTTCACTTAACAAAAGCCTTCCGGACACTGAGCCTTATATTCTCGAGCCCATCAAGTTGAAGTTAATCTTTGCCCTCTAAAAATATTCTCTCAGAGTCAAGGCACATAAAAGCTTTCTCGCACATAACTACTGGTCCCTGCCCCACTTGCCAAAGAACTTCACACCTCCCAGGATATACCTTTTCTGTTCAATCTCTCTGGATTCAACCCCTGTATCTGAAACATACTATAGGCTGTGCTTCACTAAACTAAGAGCGCTCAGCTATACTAATCAAGTTTACTTATAGAAATAAAGGATTTAACACTAGTTCTAGCCTCTTGGCAGTACATAAACCTTCTTGACATAATTTCCATTTGCCACAACATTAAAGCAGTGCCACTGGATGTAACGAACATGAAAAGCATCAGGGAGTTTTCAAGCATTTTTCTGTGCTTTTCTCATATCCCAAAGCATAAGCTAAAAAGGTCAGGTTTTACTGCCTTTACTCATGTTGTCTGAGCAAGACAACACAAAGCTCATGCTGGTATGGATAAACTCTTCGTCAGCACAAGCAAACGCTTAAATGAGTCCACTGTTTACAGCTCTTTGTCCAAACGCACTTGTTACTTCAGAAGAGTAACATGGTTTCCTTAGTTCTTCATTAGGAGGGCTAGGCATGAGCCTGACAGCACCCATGCACTTCTGAAAGGCACAAGAGCAGTCAGCTTGGGAAAAAGGAAACGGATTAGGGAAAAAGACCTATACAGTCAAACTACTCCTCACCCCAAAACCCCTTTATTCTAGCATTATCTAACACCACTTGCAATATTACTTTATTTCTACATCTATCAAAAGTAATAACGGAAGATGAACATGAAGGTTCACACAAAAGATTGCATGTAATTACAATGTGACAACTCACTGACTTTCAAAGTTCTGGCATCATATCAAACTTATTTTGCAAAAATACTGTCAACAAACATGATTTTAGGGTCTGATACAGTTAATTCCAACTTTCAAACTTCAGCAACCGACAACTGGTTTTGACAAGCGTAGCTACCCCCAGTAAATGCACATCTCCTGGCTTCACATCTGACTTCACGAAACGCAGTTCCTTTGTGCGTGTTTACACTACGATCTGCGGAACTGTTATTTCACATATGGTATACGGTGTATGACTGTACTACACGCTTTTGTTTCAAGATGGGCTTACTTTGCCAAAGTGTCAAAATAGTACATTTTTAAAGCTAATAGTCTATATGTTGCTCTCTATAGAAATATCTAATTGCTAATACCAGAAGGAAGCACAGTTCCCTTTGTGAAGCAACTCCTACTAGGATAAATGAACAAAACCCTACAAGACTAGAGCAAAATAGAGGCTTACCTGTATCCGTGAACGACTGTATAACATACGTTAAATCAATGTTAACGCTTTCGGCATTTTCAACTTTCCTAAATACGATTCCAAGAAACCACATTGACGCATATGCACTCCTAAAAAGACAAAATTCACAAATCTATCATTTATGCACAGATGCCAGTTATTTGCATGCTAGTATCTACTCTCAAAAGGGGTTAAGCAAAACAGTTTATTTGTACGCAGCAGTTAAAGATTAGACTCAGCCCATACTTAAGTTCTAAGAGTCCTCTCTTAAGTTCTTCCTTCTTTAAAAAGATCTTACGTGCTCAGAACCTTGCCTGTCAGAGCTTGGGCCTACAAAACAGTAGGTACGTAAGTAAACGTCTTTCACAGATGAGCCGAGGTGAATGAATATAAGCAAGCTGCAAGACATTGGCCTAGCTGTATTTCAGAAAAGTAATGAAACTCACTCTTTACAGAGTTCTTGGTTGCCAGGGAAAGACTGCGGCTTCACGTGTGCAATAGTTATAAATTCATTCCTCTCCAAGTTTCCAACCAGCACACGAATTTTAGATTCGACAAGGCCAATCCTAATAAGAACAAGAGATAATTACTAATTTTTAACTGTATGCAGCACAGTAGTTATATGCCTTCTTATAATATCACGCAAATACAAAAATGCTAACCAATCAGTAAGTAGTACGTTGCATTCAGCTGAGCAGATACTAGATTTTTATATCGCACACACTGTAGTTTGAGGTGTCGCCAGTGACATTTGAGCCTTAAAGTTCCCAAATACAGAGGTAAAGAAGTTTAACTCATACCCCTAACTGTTCAGATACAACACTTCAACCTATAACCTATGATGAAAATATCAAGCAGCAGATCCCAGCACCTCTAGCTGCATTTTGAAGTGCAGCAAAACTCTTTTACCCCGAAGATCAAGGAGAAGAGCAGTTTAGAAAAGCCTCAAGCACAACCATTCAATTACACCCGAGTAAAGATGCAATCCTTCCTGCAGATTGATCAGTGAATAGAGTTTACCCTCTTCTAGCCAAATTGAAAAATATAGTTCCATTAACAAATGATCTAGTCCACACAGTTTCATCAGAAACTTACCCAAGAACTGAATCATGACCATTAAGGCTTTTCTTTTAAATAACGTACAGGCAATTTTACCCTTTTACCTAAAACACAGCTAACTTTGAAAGTCAGAAATCTGTATATTCTTCAAAAGTATCTTATGATGATGAACAACAGAGATGTGCTATCTATTCCCAAATCCATTCGAGAGTTGGTGAACTAAACTTGTTCTTAGACTAGACAAACTGAAGCAAGTTCATCTTCTACTTTTCAGTTTTCCCAGATGCAAGACTAAGCCCCATTTGCCTCCATTTCTGTCACTGCAAAAACATCAGCTTTTGCTGGAGCCAGAACTTTCCCCATTTTTATTTACTCACTTAAAACATTTCACATCAAAAAGTACTTGGCTCTAAGCCCTCTGCCCAGAACTCCTTGTTGTATACCCAACTGTGACTGACATCAACCTGTAGCTGGTACAATTTTTAAGCAAACATAGAAAGCTCAGGTAAAAGGTATTAATGTTGAAATACAACTTTAACAGATAAGTAAGCTGTCTTCTAGAGACAGCACTAGAATTATTTGCCTTAAAGCGCAAGCCAAACTTTGAAGTATAACCAAGGTGCCCTCAGAACAGAAGCCTGTTACAGAACTGTTTTGCTTGCTTACTTGACCAAGGCAGGCAAAGTACTAATTTCTTAACAAAGAATACCATTGCAAATTTAAGAACACACACGTTACAGGGCCTTAATTCCTCACCATTTCCCCTTATTTGAAGATTCACAGTCAGTCAGCACATTCACATAGGTTAAACAAGTTATTATTGGTATATCTCCCTTGAGACAGCGACAAACATCATGTCATAAGCAGTCAATAACTACAACTAAGGTGGTTCTCGCATTAAGTTCCACAAAGTAGATCGGCACTCCTACAATGTACCTATCCAATACCAAGCGTGCTGAAATGATCGTTTTCAGCACTAAAAGTAAGATGTCTGAGCACACTACTAGATTAAAACTCCGTAAATACAATTTATCAACATGCAGATGCTCTGCGCAGACTGTCAAGTTTCACCCAGATTAAACAGCCTTGTTTCACTTCACTGGAGAAAAGCAGGCTCTGGAATAGGCTGACTACATAACCAGAGCAACTTAGCGTTGAGTGCAATCTAGGCCTAAATTAAACATGTCTTTCAGTAAAAAAGTTATGAAACCAAGTCTTCTAAGGCTCTACAACAGTGGTCTTCAAAGTGGGGGGTGTCCGTACCCCAGGGGGTGCGCAAGACAATCCATTGTGGTATGGGAAGAAAATATTAGAGCTTCAGTAATGTGTATGTATGTACTTGTAAATAAGTAGATGTATATATTGCAAGTACCCATTCAAAAGGTTTTATTTGCTGATAGGAGCGTGCAATCAAAAATGTTTGGAGACCACCGCTCTATGTCAGTGAAAGATCTAACTCTCCAGTGTCCATTACACAGCTGATTACACCAAGTAATCCCTGTTTGCTTCAGTCTCTGCAACGAGGAACATCTTCCTCACTAAAGCAGTGTTGGGTAAGCAGTCTGCTTAGACTCCTTGCATCTGCTTCTCCAGATGATGCAGAGCATCTGACCTTCAGGCATACACACACTAACCCCCTTTGTTCCTTCTCATCGTGACTCAGATATTCAGGTTAACTTCTTAAACAGCAAGATTTATGTTAACTTCCTTCCACAAGAAAGCTTTTAATTTTGCTGATCAGCTGTCTACTTAACTTGGTACTGTATTCCATGCAGAGCTGCACAGTTTAACACTTCATTTCTTGTTAATACAGTTAAAAGTGCAACACTGAATTGAATATGTACTCAACTGTACATGAGCACAACTGTACTCAACTCAATGAATATGTGTACTCAACTGTATATCATTCAGTACAATTACGTATTGAACCTGCGTTTAAAGCAAAACTTACCACTTTAAGTGATGCTCTTCAGTAGAGGCACTAGCAGTCAGCACAATAAAATGTCTAGAAGGAAAATGAATATACTAGCTCAGGACTTTATATTCCTTCACATGAAACCAAGACTGTCTTAAATGTATAGAATATGACTTCCAGACAAGGCAGATTATATCCTGTATTCAGCATAGTATTAACTGAAGAAAACCCGATTATATCCTTCAGAATTGCATTCCACTACATTCTAAATATCATAGCTGAATTTTTTTTTCCAGTAAAAACAGTGTCAGTGGCAAAACACATACAGTTTTTCTACCTTCCCTATGCTTACCCTTACCAAAATCCATATGACTACCTCCAGTTTCTGAAAATCAAACATTAATGCCATCTCTTATTTAGACTGCAAGTTAAAACTCACTATGCTAACCAGGAAGTAAATAATTTCAGGTTCAGACAGATTTCATACATACTTGTACTTTTGAAAGAAGTTCAGTGGTTCAAAGAGCTTCGACCAGTCTGATTTTCCTTCGAGAATCTCGTTTGTAACTATAAGACCTACAATTAAGGTTGAAAACCTTATTACCATTTTGTTTTTAAGGCTAGCAGAGCATGATATAAACTTTACAAGATAAAGGCATTAAACAGTAATTGACAGATCAAAGAGCTGGAACTCCCATGACACAATACAGGTCTGCTACAACAGTTCATTGTAAAACTGGTCCCTTATTGCCTGCAACGTGCATACTTCTCACAGACCTAATTCCACCTAAAAGGGCAGAACAGCTTGTGGAATATAACAAATTCAGATAATGTGGTTTCATATACCAAGAATTATACTTTTTAATCAGTTAATAAGCACAGAAAGAACTTTCTTTACCATGTTTGAACTCCTCTATCATTACCGCTCGCGTTGATGCGGATACATTGTATGTAGAGTTCTGCTGTGGGTAGGCTGGGGTGATGATAGGCATTACATGATAACGGTCTGATGGGTTCACCTATGACATTAAAACAATTTTGCTTAGCATCAGTTTAGGTTAGAAGAAAGTTTAAAGGCTTCTGAATTCAGTGTTTACATACCCTAGGGTCCCATACTGGCAAGTTAAGATTGCTTTCTTCAGGTTGTTTCAGCAATACGGGATTTGGCCATTCCCTGTATAAGAAAGGCCAGTAACTAACTGTCCATTTAAAACTCTACTGTGTAATTCAGGCTATGGTTAAACATTGCCAATGTAGATCTTATATGAAAAACTACCTCTAAAAGTGTTACTTTATACAATTTTAAGTAGTCATAATCAATAGCTCTTACCATCTTGAAAAGACCAAGAAGAACTTGTTAACAAGAGTAGAAGCCACAGCATTTGGATAGAGTTGGCATGTTCTTGCTACTAGCATTGCCCAGGAAACTCCACCAAGAAATCCCAGCATGTTGGAGTAAATGCCACGGCCTAGAACGGATACAATGTAGTTAGCCCGTAGTCTTTCAGTACCCAAGTATATTCCTTCTAATCTACAGCACCAGCTTTGAAATCTATAGAATCCTTAGTACGCTTCAGCCTCAAAGTCAGTTATTTTTGCAGTGCAATGAGGCCAAAATTGTTGGTCCTTAGTCATGAGGAAAAAAAAAAAATAATCACACCACTTCCCAAAATACTGCTACTCTGAAGTTTGCCTACACTGCTACTATAGCTACTGCTTCACTCCAACTTCCCTTAAAAAAGTTCTGCCATTCTTCTAGTACTTGCTCTAGCCATGTGCGCAAACAGTATTTTCTTATTCCTTACGTATCAAGCTTTTATACTTAACTTGGCATTTTTATCATTTGTAGTCAGGCTCCTGACAAGCAATACAGCATCTGCAAGAGTAGGCACTCCCCTCTCCTCCCCACTCTACCTCCATTAAAAACCACACAGCATCTACCACACTGACAGACCTTGAATCTAAAGTAAAAAACGGGTTTTACTTAAAAAAAACCACACCAAAACCCAAGAAACTGTCATTTAAACAGCTATCCAAAACTGAAGTACTTCGAATGGTCTTATTTTTTCAGCATGAGGTGCCTCCAAAAACTTCAGAGATCATGAACAACCACATTACTCACGTTTTGCCCACAGTTTAATTGCACGGAGCGTGAGCCGGAAGTTCTCTTTATTTGGCACTAGATGTAGTATTTCATCAGTAACTCTGCAGCCTGTAAGAAAAAAGTTGAAGTACAAGTGTTCCTCATAACAAGTACAAGTCAGTTTTATGCTATACTGATCAATAGCTTACAGTTTAATGTTCAAGTCTATGAAAATAAGTTTCGATTACTGGCTTTGTGTTGCCCTAAAAATTATAGATTACACACAATGTTCAGTATCACTTCAGGTATCTTGTGCCCTTCAACAGCTTTTTCATAGTTTACACTATAGCCAATAATTTTTAATAATAATTTTCTACAGAATTCTGAAAGTTAGGTTTCTTTTGAAAGCCAGGAACAATTAAACCAGTCAGTGTTAAACAGTGAGCAAGTTAAGCTTCAGTTATTTGAAATATCTTTTTTTTAATTTATGAACTACAAAACATTCTTCTCTCAAGTGCTCTGCCTATTCATCTGAAGCAGTTGCTGTGGCAAACTGGAACAATGTACACACCCTGATCAAAGAAACATGAAATACAGATCTATCTAAACACACAACTCCTTGAAACATCTAAATCTAAGCCCACCTGCCACCTCCTCAGATCCCAGGTATACAGGAGATCAGCTTCTGCATCTTGTAGAGAAACCCGGGTTGTGTAATGCGCATTCTATACCAATTTTAGTAACTCTTTCTTTTTAAAGATGCGCTAATATGCTTACCGTTTAAGCTCCGTATACATCTTATATCTAGGCTTCTCAGACGCGAGTCATCTCCAAGATCAAGATTATCAGAAACAGTTTGCATAGACAGTCTTGCAAACACGAGATCAATCTTAAGAGGAAAAAAGTGACAACCGCAAGTTAGAAAGCCACACTGTTTGCTGACAGCACACTAGTGCACTGAGGACAGTTGGGGGGGTCTAAAAAGAGTGGTTAACATTTGTATTTAGAATCATGTAACTATAGATACATCTCCCAAGAGACATGTTTGCCAGCAAACTCAAGTAAATGGCTAGAAGTTTCAAATTTTGTTTACAAAACTTTCATTGCATCCCACTTTTTGTTTTAAGCTAGGGAGAAGGGAGGGTTTTATGCTGAAAAGATACTCTAAACTTAGAATTTCCATTAAAAGGCAATTTAAAATTAATCACAGAATTAACATGTAAGTTCAATCACCTCTAACAAAGGAGAGAGCATTTTCTTTATGCAGTAAACTCTTTTCATCCTGAAGTATCTGTTTTTTAGTACAGTCTAAGGCAAGAAAATTATCTGTGAATGTCTGTGCCAGATAAGGGCCCCAAAAAGGTCATTGAATCAGTGTCTTCATGATAGTGATAACTTGCTTAGTTACTACAGCATGCAGGTCTTTATTCACTGCATAAGATGTATTCAAGAGACAAGGATTCCTACAGCTGACCAACCTAGGCAGGAGTCAAATGAGTACTTTTACTTTTCATTTTCCAGATTGTCTCATGACCACTTAGCTTTTGATTTGCAACAAAACATTTAGTCTGCTCATGTGATTCACAGAGTGACCTACACTATACACATCCCTCTGTAGAAAGCTAGCTTGTCAGAGGCAAGAAGAGTTAGCAAGGACACTGCTTCTACTCCCAACTCTGCACAATCTTTGTCAGATAAGTGCTATTCAAGTAGGCTACCCTGCTCTACAGCACGGGCTTAGAAAGAGATGTCCCTGATGTTCCCATGCCTGCCAAGCTTCCTAGGGGTTTATTCTCCTATAAGCTCCCATGCTACTGCCATGTCTTCTCCCGGGATAGATTGTAGTCAGGCTGTTCAATTAGTTTCCTAAATATACTTTAGGATACCAATAACCTTCCAAAATAGCAGCATCACAGGTCCCTGGGAAAGTTATCCTATTCCAAAGCAAGAAAAAAAAAAAATCAAGAAAAAAAAATTGCTCACTTAAAGGAAAAAACCAAAATGCTTACCTCAATGCCATCAAACTCAAACTTGACAACTGGTACATATGCATCTTCAACTGCCTGTAAAGGAGAGGATAACTGTAAGAAAACATCTTTCACTAATGTTTTTCCTAAAATATGCTACAATACAGAATTTACATTACTAAACTACTCAGTATAAAGACTGAGTTGCTTCCGAACCAACAAAATTGGTTATAAGCTGCAAGCATTATAGCACCAATACAGTACTGATACTAGCTTTAAGAAGTTATTTAGCCAAGAGATTCAGAGGCTGATCATGCATTGTAATGAACAAACTGCACAATGAGACATCATTATCAGTGGTTGTAAGGTACTTATCTTGGCAGTGAGGAAGAAAAGAGATTTCTGTACCTATCTTGCTACTGGTTAGCATCCAGAAAAATCTAAAAAACATTCAGTCCACAATTGACCATGCACACTAGTCTCTTGTGTTTTCATTCTCTCCATGCCTGAGATACTATCAGCTACCTTGCAGGACAGTGTTCAGTTTTGTAGACCACTTGTTAGAACCGTGCCGCAGTCCACTCTGAGTCTGTTTTCAGGTGACAGTCATCTAAAGGAAGGCTCATTAGCAACACACATGAAGTCTTTCAAAATGTCTGCACAAGGAAGACTAGGCTAAGAGAAACTTCTCAGGACTTCAGTGTTACATGCAGGGTAGCCAGCATATGCACCCGAGGGTGATTTTATGAAGCCATTTTGTGTGTTCACAGCAGAGCTCCTATTAACTTTACGTAAAGCTGACAAGTGTGCATCCCCTCCACAAAGTCTTAGGCTGAGCAGCCAGAGAGGAACACAACCAGAGAAGAATGAATTAGAGGTCCTAAAGTACATCCAGAAGAATTCCATGGCAAAGGTACTGACGGAAGCCTTTCCAAATCACATTCAACTTCCTTAGTTTTCAGGCTGCCCTTTCCTCTTCCTGCAGCGGTTACCTTATTTTCAAGCCCCTTACCACATCTAAAATTAAAGCAAGGCTCCTAAGGACAACCTTCCTTTTTGATACAGCTGACTGACTCCCAAACCATGGGTAGGGGAGAAATACAGCAGAAAGATTCCTGTGTGATCTACAGTCAGTCATTGGGAAAGGAACAAAAAGCTTGACTTCAACATTCTGATGCTGCATAAAAGAGTTTTAAAAGGTACTCTTTTTTTATTGTAAGATATTCACTACCAATACGAGTCTTTAACATCAATATTCTTATTGTAGAAGCTGCACAATCTATCAAGGAGAGAGCTTACTCACTCTTAGATTTTTTATTTTCTCCTGATGTTTTAGTTTTTCAAAGAACGACTGAAAAAAATCCGACCTTTCCACATGTCTAGGAGCAACACAAACTGCATCTATGTCAGCACCTGCAAAGAGATTCCATTTCTTCTGTTATTGTTGGAAGTCACTTTCAAACATTAGAACTATGACCAAACAATGAAAGTTCTACCTCTAGTGTGTACTCCAAGCCTGTAGGAACCAAAGGTAAATATTTTGCCACCAACATTTGCTGCTGCTGAAGGGGGAAGATTCTGTGGGTAGAAGAAAAAGAGTTCACTTTAGGATATGAGATACACATCAAGCCATGTGCAAGTTGAACTATCATACAAGTTACTTAGACTACAACAGCCTCCAGAAAATGTCTTCTCACTCCCATACTGAGTTGTTAGTCTAACAGACTGATACTGGTTTTTCTGAAGTGAATGCTTGCAACTCAAGAAAAAGTATGAGTAATGTAGCAGTCCTTTCATTAATTTACACAAATTAAGACCTATTATTAGTCTTCCCTGCAGCAGATGCACATAAATTAATGCAATCCAAGAACTATACAAAAGGCAAGTCTAGTGTAATAATTTCAAACTAGACCAAGTGCTGTCAGCTGTGTGGAGAAGATCAGTGCCCATTTACCATCTATCTCGCCCCACAACACATTGTTTCAGCTTTGTTAAGTGCTACAGGTCAACTGATAGAGCCACTTCACAAATTTATTCAGTGCTCCAAAGATTTCAAGACCTTGATCTGAAGTAACTTTTATACCTCATTTCAACAGCAGTTACTACAGCTCTACTGGATGCTTAAGAAGAAAGTTAAAAGCTGAACTTTAGCATAAAACCTAGTAGTACGGCCTTTGAAAGAAATAAAACGGCTTCAGCTGTTTTGATAAGAATATATGAAAATCCTTACCTTGCTCTCACCAAGTTCTGAAATCCATTCTTTGACCAAGTTATTCAGTTCACCGAGAACAACAACCCTGGAAAGAAAACTCATGTTAAGTTTGCCTTTAAAAAAAAAAAAAACAAACCAAGATATTAACAAATTTTACAGTCGTCTTATACCTGTGATTCAGTTCCTCCTCATCTTCAAACACCCCCAATGGCTTCATTGTTTCAACTAGCTTCTGAGTATAAATACAATCTATATCCTTAGGAGGAGCCAAGCTAATTGGAGAGGTAATTCCATACTGCCCTGGAGGCTGGTTCTGCCGCCTCGAAGTACTGTGGGAGAAAATACAATACTGAAGACTTCACAAAAAAAAAACCCAAACAACTTACTGGAAAACACCCTTCAGCTTACAGGTTTTCAAATCAGCTTCTGCTCTTTTACCCAGCATTAACATAAATGAGAAGAATCCTGCTTATGATTTTTAGATAACTTGACCCAACATAGAAGTCACAACTACTTTTTTAAAAAAAATATTGTGGCTATAAGAAAAGATCCACATTGCTACCATCTTAATACAACTTATTTGCATTGCTCTAGACAGATAGAGCTGATTACCAGGAAGTTAAAACCTTTGAAATCCACTAAGGATGACACTACATACAGCAGAAGTTTTGGACACATTTCCATTTCATATCAGTTTGCATTTAAGGATATTCCTATCAGCTTCCTGCTAACATCAAACAAGACCATTTCCTTCAGTTAAATGTATTTGCTGTGTTTCTACTGATTCTGGAAGGGCATTATACTTGATTGTAGAGGAAGGACATATAATGAAGCAATCTGTTAAACAGAGTTAATGCAGTAAATTCAGTATTCTCTTGTTTTTGTTTATGGAAGAGCATGAATGAAAACATCAACCAATCTGCAGCTAATGTTGCTAGGAGAGCCTCGTGCTCTTCATACAGTGTTCAATTTTGATAGTTGAGAGGCTTAGCTGTACATACATCCGTTTTATCTAAATCTAAGAGATCTATGTCAGTGTATAAAGCAGCATAAATTAAGCTCTGTTTGTAGAGAGTGCTCAAATCTGGCTTAGCTCACTCACTGCCCAGTTAGGCTTTTTCTACTTGACATACGGACAACTTCAAATATTAGCTGTGTTAGTCAAGAGATGCTTATAACTATTGAATGTAGCTGACCCATTTCAGCTGGAATGGGATTAGGAAATGCTCAAAGGACAGCTTCAACACTCGATTTAAAAAAAACCCTTATTGCAGCTCCTTATTTCCAGTAGTTGCCTTTACACTTCCACTGAAGGAAGCTGGATTTCTCTCTCAGAGTAGCTTTATCTAATAACAGATGTAGCTCTTAGTCATCTAATGTTTTGGTTTGTTTTTTTTTTTCCCTCCTCTCTATAAGCTCATTTGTCAAACTTTCTTCTATGTGTTTTCCAGAGAGCTGAGGGAGTGGGTAAGGTATTAGGACTGCAGTCCTATCAACTAGTCTCCCCAGTCAGAACAGCTGTTTACTCACAAGTGCAACTACGCCTTGACCTAATTTGCCTTGCCGTGTTTATAGGCATTGGCAACTTCCATTTCATAAGTAAAAATATTCATAATGAATATTTTCCTCCTTATGATATCGCTTTCATAACAAATACAGAAGGAAAACCTGTATTTAATTGCTGTGCATTACATCTATATTAAAACACCTATGGCAGCAACTTCCTACATCTTTTACATATTACTTGCACTTCAGAAAGTTTGCAAGAAACAAGAATGGGTTTTAGACTTTGCTAGCATTCAAGACCCTTCCACTGTACAGAAAGCCACCATCTGCCTTCCATCATCCAATTTTTCCTACAGAGACTATAATTAGAGATTGAGACAACTGACAATATCAATTAGATATATCAGATATTACTAATATCAAATTCTTTCAGTCAATAGTAGATATTTTTCAGTTGCTTGCACGTACTGAGTTTGATCTGACAACTTTAAAGTTGAGGAAAAGGGCACTTGAAAAGTTTTATTGAAAGAGTGACTTATGCCCCATAGAACTTCTTCCCCTTCTGGGATTAAAAAAAATTAATATCTTACTTCTCTGTCTCTCTCTCAAGTGTACCAGACTGCCAAGCATATACAAGGAAGCGATCCTAAACAGTGAAGTAGCTTAAAAAGACAAAGCAGCACACGTATACTACCTATTCATCCATCAGCCTTCTGCTTAAATAAGTCTGTTGCAGGTTAATATTTTGCCAACTCTTACTATGATTTGTCTACCACAGTGAACAGCTCCGACATATTTCTGTTCTGATAGGTCTTAATTTTATACAAGAAGTTCACTTAAATTGATTCGTTCCAGGTTTTGGCACTTATTTTTGGCACTTGGCAAAGCTTCAAGCCACTTCTCCTGCAAGCTCCGAGAGACGCTGTGTAAGTTTATGCTGTTACAGTTCGGGGAGTTGCCTTCAGCCCTCAGCACAGCGTAGGAGCGTTCACTGGGAACGCGGTTCTGCGACTCGTGAGGTCAGCTTGTCTCGAGCCAGGTAGAAATTTCTCACCCTCACGAGTCGGGAGGAAAAATAACTGGAAGTCAGCTCCTGAACCCCCAAAAGTGACAGCACAAATCAAACCAACCAAACAAAAAAAGCTACAACACACTACAAACAAAAACCAAACCCCCAAACCTGTTGCCTTCGCTGAAGGGACACCTTTCACTCCCACCACACAAACTCATGCTAACAAAAAAAAGCGCCTGCAGACACCCCCCTGCAGGGGTTAACCAGGGAAGGTACAGCACCTTGTCCCTGCCGCCAACATATGGAGGTAGCCACTTATCCTTCCCC
>NW_010540510.1:0-239 GCF_000687285.1 Phaethon lepturus | reverse complement strand
AGCGGGGGGGTGCGTTGCGCGCGCGCCAAAGCCGTTACCAGGCTACGGCGACAACACAAGGCGGGCGGGGCAGGCACAGAGAACGTGACGTAGAGCCGCAACTAAACCAGTGGCTCCGAGCGGCGGAGCCCTTCGCCCGTCCTCACACGGAAAAAGTTTATCGTTTATTTTAAAGAAGAGTTTCCTTTCCCTCCCCTCGCCACGACAGGAGGCAAGATCCTCCCCGCCCCAAAAAACCC
>NW_010540509.1:3383-7645 GCF_000687285.1 Phaethon lepturus | reverse complement strand
ATATGGCTGGGGTTTGCTGGTGCAACACGGCTCACACAACCTCTGCAGAGTGCCCGCTTAGCACTGCGACACTGAGGCACTTTGGCCTTAACGAATTACGAAAATATGCACGTTAATAAGGCAGAAGTTGCCGAGAAACGGGGAGGAGAACTAGGAAGCAGCGGTATCTCAAAGCCACAGCTGGGAGTTGCACAAAGCTTTTTTTTCTCTTGCTCAACAGGCAGAGTGAAATAAATTGGTTTTATTAATGGAAATCTGTTTTTCCAGTAAGAGAGCTCAGAAGGCAGAGGACAAGAAAAGGGAATGGCCAACATAATTTCTTAATGCGTAGCATTTTAAACTCATTCCGTTTTAGAAATAACAAAAATGAAGTAACATTTAGTGCTGCTGAAACCGAGTCAGAAATAAGTTTCATCCTCAAAGAGCATGGTTCATGTAGTCATAAATGATCTACCTGTTTTGCATTTAAATCAGAGCTCCTCTTCACTGCTGTACAACCTTCTACATTTAACATTGAACTCTTGATTTTCCAGTTTTTTTTCTGAGCAAGATCCACCCGCTTTTTTCAGTTTCTTTAGTTAGCTTTCCCTAAGTTACTGAAAACATTTAATTTATATGTGGTGTTTCTCTCTCTCTCAAAAAAAAAAAAATCACAAGTGAAAAAAACCCCACAATTTCATTTTTAATGCAAAAGGCGTAAAGGAAAAATAATCCCAGTGCTCCCTTGTCATATTTGCACTTTCTCTAAAGTACCGTATATCAAACTGACCTTGGGCTAGAACAGGAGGTGCAGAGCAATTATTAACAATTTGAGCATCAATGTACTCTTTCATCAAGAAATAAAAAAGAAGGGAAATAAAGAACTTGGTTTAGTAGGGTTTTATACATAGATATTTCAGAACCATGATCTGTAGCTCTACAGATAAAAACGAGTTAGAAAGGAGATCCCATGAACAATTTTATTACAAAGCATGGAAAATGTAGTGTGAAATTCCATATGTCAAGTGTAACCTGTATGTATTTATGTGTACATGTACCCTCTGTCTTGGGACGCGAGATCTGGAATTTGCCCTTTTTACAGCATTTTACTCTGAAAACGTCTGAAAGGCCCCGACAGCTTTTTCACCTCTACATATAGGGACCACAAACATGTGAAAAAAGAAGTTGCAAACAAAGCAGAGTTCATTTAAACTTGAATACGCAGCTGACTTCTAGTTTGTTCTGTTGTGTGATGAGCAGCGAAGAGTAAAAATAGGTGTAGAGATGATGCAAGAAAGTTTCCAAAATTTCCTGTTCTTTTAAAGTAAGCGTCGAAGTAGAGGTAATTTGCGCGGGGGTGGGAAAGGCGCCCTCGTCCCCCGTGGGATGAGGAACAGCAAACCTTCGCTGGAGGGGCTGGTTTGGGAGCGCAGGAAGAGGTTTGGGGAGTCAGCCTGAAGCCTCCTCGCCCAGCGGAGGAAGGCGGGAGACCCCAGCCGTGCTTTCAAGTGTCCTCTCCCAGCCTCCAGCCTCTGGCTTCCGAATTTGTGCAGACTGAGGATTTCAGGCTTCTTGTTAGTGCCTAATAGTGATTTTCTCTAGCTCGGGCAGCAGCTCAGCTGCAGCCTGCTCGGGAGGAGAAGGGGAAAGGATTGTCATTACAAATATATTGGATTGCGAGGAGGCATGAGAATTGTCGTGGGGACACGGAGGCTTATGAAAAACTGCAGCTATGAGCAGAATCTCCTTAGACTCCATCGTCCCCGAGGCGCCGGGCTGATGATGGTATCTATCAGGCCTTTAAGGGATTAAAGAGCAGGAATGGGCAATAGCTGTCCTTGCTCTGCTGCTTCCTCACATCTCAAATTAGCTGTGCTGTGCACATCACGACTTTTCCGTTTTTTTTTTGTGGATAAGTACAACAGTGTGCTCACCTCCTCTACCATTAACTCTGTGAGGAAGGAAACAAATGGGCCAGGAATCGGGTCAGGTGCAACACAGCAACTTTGATTTTTCTGACTCGTTTTTTCTTTTTCTTTTTTTCCCTTTCTGTGCCAAGAAGAAAGAATATAAATGAAAACCAAGACTTGCAGGTGCCTGGAAGATGGTTTTGACGTAGATATTCCAGAGTAACCATAACTGGGATCTTTTACATGTAAGTTTACAAAAAAAAAAAAGGAAAACCTAGATTTCTATCCTAATTGGCAACCTAGTTTGTGATATAGGAAGCTTGCAGAGAGAATCAGCTTTAGGTGGCACAAAGTAAAACCCCACTACAAATACAGTAGGGTGGAGAGATTTGTGGAATTCAGCATAGCTGAGATGAATTCACGTGCGTTTTCTGCCTAAAAAAAATAGATCTACTTTTTGCTCAGACCGTTTCCATTCATCTCCACAGTGGGAGAACTATAAGCAGAGGAGTAACCCCCGGGGAAGTCCCTTTCCGATACTAGAGATACTCATGTCCCTGCCTTGAAACACACGAAAAAACCTGGTGGACCTCCTGGTCCAGGCACATGCAGAGATCCCTGGAGATGGGGGCCCTTCTCCCTGAAAACCCCAGTGTTCCCAGCCCAACTCCTTTCTCTCCCACTATGTCCTGGAGATTCTCCCATGGCCTGTTTCCGCCAGTCATTGTTCCCACTTTATGATTTGTCTTAAACTCTGTGAGCAGTAGTTCAGCCAAACACCCAATAATTCTTCCTTTTACCCGCAGAATCAGCAGATGGAAATGTCTCACCCCGGCAGGAGGAGGCAGCATCTGGAGTCTTCCTCTGGGGTAAGTATGATCCCAACGCGGATCCCATCGCTAAATAGCGTAATGTACTGCTTCACAGTAGGGGTTGCAGTAGGGTTTGAAATAACCATCATTGGTATTTGGTTCAGCGTCGGTATGATGGTGGGTAACCTGTCGAGTGCTTTGCTTTAGCTCTGGCAAGGCAAATAGGAACGTAATTTTTCACTGGACATTTTCTGCACAAATAGTGTTGCGTGAATTCCCTTGTGTACTCCGGGATGCGATACTGCTGTCGGTATCTCCAGGATGTGGTTTTGAACAATATTCTTCTTAAATTCTCAAACAAGAAATGAAGTAACACAATAATGCTAATTTTAAACTTCTGTTTCTTCTCACTATCCACGGCTACTGTAATTAAGGTAATGGAGAAAGAATCCATTAGTGGAAGTGTTTGCATTTATCAGTCCACGTCTACCATAACGAGTCAAAGTCCACCACGGGGTGACTTTGGATTTGCTTTCAGCAGAAACTGATGTGCTGAAGCGATGGGAAGCGCAAGGACAAGCGTTAATGATCAGCGTCGGGCTGCCCGCCTTTGTCGGGCACGTCGCGCTCGGCACGCGGAGCAGATGCCCCGGACGACGCGTGTGGCCAAGGGTTCGGCTGATCACCAGCACGTGTTCCCTCCGGGAAAGACAGGTGGTTCAAAGCCCACGCTTTGCCGGATGCTGTCTCTGGGAACAGCCCTGGGGGCAAAATGTGCATCTGCTGAAGAGCTCGGTCTCTCTGACAGCGCCTGGTACCCTTCCCAGTGCCAGCTGGTTTCTCCGGGGACCTTTCTGCTGCAACCTGCTCTGCGCCGTCGCGTTTCACTGCAGGCTGGTCTGCCTTCCCTAGAACTTTCCCACCAGTTCCCAAAGTTTCAGAAAAGAAATCAGCAGGGCCTTAATTAAAAATGTTAACAGCTAAAGTGATAGTGAGTGCCTCCCCCGCCCCAGGATATGTTGCTTTTGAGGTTTAAGTGGACTTTTGCTGCTCTTCTAAGAGGCCCGGTATAAATGTGTGAATCACAATATATGGTAGGAACGAGTTGTTGTTTTGTATTGCGTCCTGCACCAGTACTCCACAGCACTGAATTTACAGCTTTTCCGTCACCTTCATCAACCATTTTTAGAATCGAACTTGCTCATGCACGTGCCATCTGATGCGCAAATAAAAGGGCGCGGGACAAGAGGCCGCTTCCTTGAGCTGAGCACAGAAACGATTCGTCTTTCAGTTCAGGAGTGGCAGCACCAGCGGCTTCGTCCAGACAGCTCAGTCTTCATCAGGGCTGGTTGTACCCCACGTCAGGTAGCTCTTCCCCGTTCTTTCTGAGTGCAAGGAGAATACTCACGTGTTTATTTGTTGCTGTTAGAGGTGTCAAATAAGACCGCACGCCCAATTTTGAACGCGCTCCTTTATTCCTCTCCCCCGTTCAAGGCAGTATGTGCTCCTTACGTCTGGCACACCGGCGGCTGGGAAGACGCTGGGCTTTTCAGCCAGTACA
>NW_010540509.1:0-3352 GCF_000687285.1 Phaethon lepturus | reverse complement strand
CCGCGAGGCGTCGCCCGCGCCGGGCCCCGCCGGCACGTCTCCTCTGAGGGGCCTCTGCGGTGGCCCGGCGACAGCACCGTCGTCTGTCTTCAGGGCTGTCAGCGGTGGATGTTGTTACCCTTTTCACTTTTGCATGGAATAGTAATTTTTCGTCTTTATTTTAGGCAGCAGGAAATTTTGTCAGACTAAAGACGTCTTCGGTCTCACCGCAGAAAATAGCGGTGGCAAACCAGGTGTCCCAGGCTGTCGTACACCAACTGAATACATCGAATATTTCACCTGCTGCAGTTTCTGTGGCTATAACCCTTCCTTCCTGGATTTCCAATCAGGAAGGTGTGTTTTAGGGCCATGTATTTTTTTTGTCAGATATAATACTGAAAGATGAGATAAATGTATTGAATATGTCTAGTCTTTGAACTTCAGTCAATGAGTTGGATGATCTGTGCATGAATCTGTTTTGAAGTTTTGGTAAATAATGCAAATTTTCTTGGAACCTACTGGCTGTACGTGCGGTTGCGTTTCTAGTATACGGGTGGTGTACACATTTTTCTCCGGAGCTGAGAAGGACCACCTCCTAAGGATGCCACTTCAGCACAGGCCTAAGCCCACAACCTTCTCTAGAACGAATATGCATATTTTTGGTTAGGAATATATTTAAGCACATCTTTAAGTGTACCCTTTCAATCAGGGCCTTGAAGATTAGCACTTTTAAAGAGGAGAAAATACTGATACTTGTTCTAGGGGAGAAGCATTAAAAATAGGACTGTAGGTTGGGTATCAGAGAGTTGTGCTCTTTGAAACCACAAAGTTACATACTTGTCACTGCTCTGCGGACAGTGGACGGCCCAAATGCTCTGTTTGAAGAGGTTTCAATAATAACTTTATCCAGTTAATTTGCTCAAAGCAAAAGGTTTGAAGTCTAGAGAAGCTCTGTTACTTAATTAAATACCTCCCTTCTATATTTCTGTCCATAAAGTGAATTTAAAATTAAAATAAGAAAAACCTTATTCTTGTCCCAGAGCTCTAAAAGGTTTCTAGAGCTTCTGTCTTTGAAGTATCGTGACACTGGGGAACCAATTAAAACACAATTAACTGATCTGTCTGAATGGCTCAAACACAGACTTGGTGTGGGACTCAAACTTGGAGGAGAGCAGCTGGTGATTTTAAGGAAAAAGGGGAGAGGAAGTTAGGGCAAATGAAAATACATGAAAATATTACTGTGCATTAAGGTCTTAATACATTTTAGGTGTTTAAATGTTTATTATTGTTGGTTGTTGGCAGTTGGATGGGTTTACCTTGTGTGTTCAGCTGCCCCATATTGCCGGCTGCTCCCAAGCAAACATCCAATAATCCTACTGGTCATGTCTGCATAAATGTTTGATTGTAAAACTGATGTGCAGTTGCATATTTAATACCCCAAAGCTGTTTGCCGAGTGGAGAATTGTTGTCAGGCTGCTCTGGGGAAGTCTCACAGCTCTCTACTCTCTTTTCTTCATGCAAAAGTTGTTTCACAGATAAGTCAATAAATATCCTGAATGGCTTATGAGTAACGCTGTCGCAGGCACTGTTGGTGAGTCGCCGCGCCGAGGCACCCCGTTGCCCACGGTGAAGCTAACAGCAAACGTTCACTGACAGAAGGGCCAGGCGTTCATCCCAAAGCAATAGGTTCAAGAATCAGCAAATAAAAATTAAAGAATTTTGCTTTTGCATTTTTGTATTTTTTAAGGCATTTATTTATAAAGTTTTCTGTTGAAATTTAAAATCTCAGCCCCATATAGCATTACACACATATTTACACAGGAAAATGAGATGTGACTGTGGACAAGAATAAAGATTATCACAAAGAAAAAGGGTTGTTTTCAAAAATTTATCCAACCCTACCTTTTTATGGCAGATGAAGGAAAGCAAAAAAACCCCAAACCAACCAATCCGAAACCCCACGTCGTATATGAACCGATTTTTACTCCTCAGGACCTTTGGCACACCACTAAGAAGATGCACGGACATTATCTTTCTCGTGTTGAGTTTCCTCGTGTTCCTGAGGTGAAGTAAGAGCCTGCACCCCGGCAGAGAGCAGCTGGAGCCTGAAGGACCATCCTCACTGAAGAGGGTCTTCATTACAGTCTGAAGTGTTCTTTTGAAACTTCTCGACGGTGCAAAAACGACCTTAAAGTGCCCATAAACTCCAGAGCCATAACTCAGCTGAAACCTGTGGTGATCGAGACCTCCAGTTTTCTTGACAGTAAGCTGTCGTTGCGCGCCTGCACCACCTTTAATTACCTCACAATGACACGAAAGTTATTTTTAAAAAAAGAAAAAACTTTTCTCTAGCTGAAAACTTTCTCTCAAGGTCTAATTCATGGTTGGAATAAATCGTGCGCCTAGACCAGAGCTCACGTGTACGTGTCTGCCGGGTGAGGGAAGAGGGCAGTGGTTTGGAACTGGACATATCTGGGCCTTGATGTCACCTCTACATCCTCTGTTGCCTTCTGTTTAATTTCAGTACACGCTGTTCGCAAATGGCCAGATTTGGAAGATCACTGGGAGTAAAAGAATGCATCTGAAACTATCTTTAACACAATATTACCTTTAATATTTGTTAATAGCGAAGCCGATGCTGTGCCCACCTGCAGAGGGACAGTCTGGCCAGGAGGAGGAGACCCCTGATCCAGGGGCTGGGTTGTTTTTAAGGAGGTTGAAAATTAACAACTAACATGAGTCAAATGTTTTCAGTTTTTATTCTTCAATGACAGATGCATTTGTGTATGTTTAATTTTGGACTTTATGTAAAAATTACATAAACAATTCTAATTTTTGCAGGAGTCAGATTTCGAAGGAAAAACAGTTCCAGTACTTGAATGCCATTTTAATTAACATTGTTTATTCCTCTAAGAAGTGCAAAAGCCTATGAAGTGTCCGTCGTCAGTGCTAAAATACCTTTCTTATTTTCTTAAATAGCGGTGTAAATGACAGAGAGAACCTGTCTTTTGTTGGTAGGGCGATGTGACCCAAAAGGAATTTGAATTTATCCAACGTGTAGGTTACACCTACACCCAGCTCTTAACTTACTCAGTATTTTTCCTCCACCTGCTTCTGCGGAAGGGAAAGGCAGAACGGGTGCTGGTTTGGTTTTGTTGCTGTTTAGGTCAAGCGACAGCAGACTCTGGTTCCTCCAGGTTAAATATTCATCTACCAAAGCAGACAAAATTAATTTTATTTTTTAACATTTGGAATTTAATATAGGGTTAGAGATAGAATATCATCTCTCTGGTGCTGTAGGCATGGGAGCGTGGCCCGGACAGGAATCTCAGCATCCCCCGGTGGACGCCCTTCCCGGATGCCCATGTTCAGC
>NW_010540508.1:0-360 GCF_000687285.1 Phaethon lepturus | reverse complement strand
AGCCACCCCTCGCTGGGTGGCTCAAGGGCGATTTTTTATCCCCCTGCGATTTTTTCCCGGCTAATCTGCTAATTACTTGATCCCCGCGCCGCTATTTCAGCAAAAATAACGTGAAAGCAGCACCAAAAATCCCCGTTTGGAGCAGGAAAGTCTCTGCGGGGGCCGGTTGCACCCCGAAACCTGCCTGATCCCCAAAAGCAGTGTGTGGGGGGGGTGAGCATCCTCCTAACCCCTGGAGGATTTGGTGGCGGGCGTGGGGACACGGGGGACACGCGAGGGGATGTCACGAGTTTATCGGTTCTCTCCCCCAAGGTAAACGCGTGCGATTGAGACGGGGGGGGGGCGTGGAGCGGGGTGGCG
>NW_010540507.1:1670-2021 GCF_000687285.1 Phaethon lepturus | reverse complement strand
GGTTTGAGCCGAATCTTCCCTTGCGAGAGGACGCACGGCCGGGGCACGCTGCGCCTTGCTCTCACAGGTCAGGGTTTTCAGGCTGCAACCCGGATCTCTAGCAGGCCGGCTTACCCTGGGCTTGTCCGAATTAGTCCCCCCGGAGCGGGGCGGGCCAGCTCTGCAACGAAGAAATGGCCGAAGTGCGGTGCCTGCGCACCAGAAATACAGCGCAGGTGTGCTGGGAGCCCGGAGGAGTGCGGGTCTGATCCTGCACCGCTCTGGTAGTTACTGGGGCTCTGCCTAAACCCCCGGGCACCATGTGTCTGGCATTACAGTGGGCATCGCGTGTCCTGGGCTGGGGGCGTGCCG
>NW_010540507.1:0-1636 GCF_000687285.1 Phaethon lepturus | reverse complement strand
GCCTTCCCCCTTGGCGGGTCCCGACGTGTCGGTGCTCGGGGCACGGTGTGCTGGTGGCCACGGGGATTTTACACGCTCACCTCTTGTGCTAATGGTCCTGGGTGGAAAATTCCCAGCAACTCATTGGATTTCGCCTCCTTCTCCCTCTGCGCAGAGACGGCCCCGCAGATCGCAGAAGTCTAAACGTCTTCCAGATTATTCATGCATCTCTTAAGTGAGTCACTCTTGGATCTGAAGAGTCGTTTGAAATGCAAATGGGGAATATCGCAGGCAGGCAGGCCGCTGGGGTGGTAACCAGGGCACAGCGGCAGCGTGCCCGGCTAACTGCATTTGAACCCGCAAGTGATCCCAGCGCACGGGGCTGTAAATGCCCGACCCTGTGTGCTGCCGGTATTCGCAGGCGGCAGGGATGGCTCTGCCTGCAGACATCCAGGCTTTGCACGGCTGAGGGGCTCCAGAGCCGCATCCCCGTTCCGGCGCGTGCTGCTCGGTTTGGGGCTGCTGGTGGCACGAACCGCCCTGACCTGGAGCATGCGGGGTGCTGGGACCAGCACCATTGGAGACTGAAATACAGGGCGAAGCGGCTGAAACCAGTTTCTCATAAGCAGTTGCAGAAAACTTTGGCTGTTTGGGCTATTAAAACACCAGCACAGAAACGTTTTAGGAGGCCAAGCGGAAGGGCAGCACTTTGGGAACGGGATGTGCTGCTGGACTCCTCCTGGGGGTGATTTTGTGTGACCAAGCGTGCTCTGCCGAGGAAACCCCGACGCCCGGCGGGGACGCGAGGGCAACGAAACTCCTCTCTGCCAGCCCAGGCAGCGGCTCCACGGCGGCCGAGATCGTCGTGTGTTTTAACACACAAAATGGATTACAAGCGGGAGGGAATTACATTAATATAGTCACTTGTCACTGAGGTCTTATTAGTAATCTCCACTCATTAGTCTGGAGAGAATAAGGATGTGACCTTGTTAAGCGTCCTTGCTGAGGGGAAGGCTGACCCCTTTGCTATTGATTTATTACTTAGCCCCTGAACAGCGCGTGTATGCGTGGCCGTGTCTGTGTGCACACCTACCCACAGGCACGCATGGGTGCTCGAGGGGTGTCCAGAGAAGGGCAAGCTGGAGAGGGGTCTGGAGCACAAGTCTGATGGGGAGCGGCTGAGGGAACTGGGGGTGTTCAGTCTGGAGAAGAGGAGGCTGGGGGGAGTCCTCATGGCTCTCTACAACTGCCTGAAAGGGGGTTGTGGCGATGAGACACAAGTAACCAGCAATAGGACAAGAGGAAACGGCCTCAAGTTGCACCAGGGAAGGTTTAGATTGGGTATTAGGAAAAATTTCTTCACCGAGAGGGTGGTCAGGCATTGGAACAGGCTGCCCAGGGAGGTGGTGGAGTTGCCATCTCTGGAAGTGTTCAAAAAACGTGTGGATGTGGCGCTTCAGGACATGGTTTAGGGGACACGGTGGCGCTGGATTAATGGTTGGACTTGATGATCTTGAAGGTCCTTTCCAACCTCCGTGATTCTGTGATTCTGTGTTTCTGCAGTTGGAATGAGGAATCGGCCATCTCCTCACCTGCCCCCATCTGCACCCTTTGGGCTGGTTCTGCTGGTGAATTAGCAGCCGCTTTCGGCAGGCAC
>NW_010540506.1:86273-98827 GCF_000687285.1 Phaethon lepturus | reverse complement strand
TCAGGCTGCCGGCGTGGGTCTGGCCGCGCATCCCAGCGGTAAGGAGAGAGCGAGGAATGTTCTCGGCACCTTCTGTCCCCAACTTCTTGAAAGACCCAGCCGAGAGCCGGCTCGGTGCCGAGAGGACGGCTCCCCCGCCGGGCTCCCGCCCGGAGCCCCTGCTGTGCACAGAGGGTGCGGAGTAACATGCACCTGGGGAGCGTGACGGGGAGCGTATCTCATCAACCTACATCAACAGCCGCACCGACTCTCTGATATTCGTCTGGCTAATCCAAAATCCCGTAAAAGTGGCTTCTGGTACAAAAACCAGGTCGATACGAGCTATACGGCAGCAATCCTGAATGTGCTTCTGCAGGCTTGCACTTCAGTTTCTCCAGCACGGCTCGCCTAAAAATGAATGCAGTTCCTCCCCCGGTGCAAAATACAAAACCATTGTTGTTGTAACATTAACAGAATCCAAAACAATCTGAAAAGCAGCTCCTCCTCTAGTTGGTTACCATGACCTAAAAGTTCAGATTTTGCTTTTCAAAGCTATAAAAGTGCTCTGGACATGACAATTCAGCAAAATAAGCTGTCTCTAGCTCTTGTGAGTGTGAGGTAGGCACACTGTGCCTTTTCGTCTGAGGTGTTTACTTCCCTGTTTTTTAGGAAAAATAACCAAGCTTTTCACTGCCTCCTGCATTTCTACCCAAACTCTTGTGAGGTCCAAGTGCAGGAGCAGGCACGTATGTATTACCCTTCTGAATGGCTGCGATCATTGTCTGGTCTGCTCTTCTGCTAGCCGTGCTGAACTTCTGAATAGCACTTGCTACTAGAAGACCTCAAAAGCACAGACATCGTTATTGTTAACCTGATTTTGCAGAAAGGGAAACACACAAAAGGGGAATGACCTGCTCCATCTTGCTAGGCAGAACAATAGCAGCAGATGCAGGTCTTCTGCATCTAAAAGTCCTAAATCAAGAGTTCTTGTGTCTAAGTAACACTAACCCAAACTCAGAATGCCTCATGAATTTACATGTCAGCCTTGTATGCTTTAGTCCTTCTCTTTAGAGCAGATAATGGGTGAAAACAGGTTTGCCTAGCTCATGTAGTGTGTGTCTGAGCTGACTCAGGGTGTAAGATATGGACAAAGACAACCTAGGTAGCACTGAGCAGTGCTGTTGCGTATCGCTTTCTGCGCTGTTCTCCCCACTGATTTGCTTTCTGATGTAAATTCATTGAATTTAAATTCTGAATTGCATTTCCCCACCCTGCATTCAAAACTGAGCTATCAAAAGAGAGAAGGTAAGTGTCCCAACCTCTCCTAATGCTTCCTGGGCCGGAGGGAAATCTCTGTCGGTGTTGCAAATGTTAGCGTTTCCTATTTGAGGTGCTGTATAGTTCTGTACTTTTCCCTGTACATCTCTAAACCATTTATCCTTTGTTGCTCTTCTGTGGTGCTTCCTTATAAGAATCATGAAGCACTTGACAATCACCAAACTGTCGCTGTCTGAATTTTTTAGAATATGACTGTTACAAGTTTAGCCAGGGCATATTGGTGGGATATTTCTTCCTGTTTTCTTGAGGTTGTGCATTTGATCATGCTTAGTACACACTCAGCTTCATAGGTTCCTGAGTATGTAGGAAGGTCCTCTCCCTTTTGTGCGAATAAAATGACTCTTTGGTGAACAAACCTACAAAAAGATGGGCAAGAACATCAGACTGACTGTGAGTGCTGAGACACTGGCTGTTAATTCCCTTCCTTTTCCTTATGAGAGTCTTTCTCAGAGCAGCTAAAGACAGAAAGACTTAAAAAATAGGCAACGTTGTATTGAAGTGACTATTAAGAAGCCAGTGAAAGGCCGATTCAGCTTTGGAAGTACCTTTAACTCCTTACTTTGAGTGGGTTATGTTCAAACTTAGTACCAAGAATTATGAGCAAACACCTAATCAAGCCAAAATATGCTCGATCTAATGGCGAGACAGGCAAAAAAACCCCAGAGTGCCTGAGCGATCTCCTTCCACTTACGAGATGTCTGTATTAGAACTGATATGCAAAGTCAGGTCCCTGTACTCCTAGACCTATGTCTCGATGGCTGCCTCTACATTTCTTATTCTGTAATAATGCTAGAATAGGTCTTGTTTACTTCAGGCATTGGTATGTTTCTAATTTCACCTCAGCTTTTTTATCACTAACAGCTCAGGAGAAGCTTAGCAAGGACAACTACATTTTAAAGAAATACGTGCGTACCTGAAAGTACTGCACTTGATAACTTGAGAAGATTCACCTCTGAAAATTTAGAGATTTATGATAGAGACTTGTATCTAGATAATTAATATTCCTAGGAGTGCTCATTTCTCCAAACTGATTAGAGGACAACTCTTCTGACCTATTTGAGATAGCTTTCAGAGGTTATGATACAGTTTATCCTAAAAGTTCCTGCTTTTCTCCTTTCCACGCAAAGGATGTCTGTGTGACGTGCGCAGAGGTAAATGTCTGTAGTAGAGAGCTCTGAAGTTAGGCTAATGAATTCTACCCTTTCTTTCTACTTGACAGGTTAAGGTCTTCAAAAGCATTTCATATAAAGAAAATAGTACGGTGCTCTGTCTTCCTAGAGGAAAGATACTTGAACAAGTAGACTCATGCTGTAGAAAATTAGTGTCATAAGAACCACAGTCGTACTTTTGCTTCTTTAACTGGTTTGGATGGGAAGTGCCTTTTGTGAGCAGTGATAACCAAAAATGTTTTGGAGTCTTCACTCCCTGAGGATAGATTGAACTGACATATGCAGTACAGTCTAAAAGCAATAATGTACTGGCCCCCCTTGCTGGCATTTAAGCTTCTCCCCCTTCTGAACCCTCTGAATGCAAGGGAGGGATGACTGCTGCCTGGCTAGCATTGCTGAGATGTCACAGCTCCTGTTTCAAAGGTTTCTCCCACTCTCAGCCATGCTGTCTAAAGCCTCACCAAGTAAGAGCACTGAGAGCAAGTGCCAAAAGCAGGACTGCAGAGGATTTTAAGGCTCTGTATCCTCCAAGAGCTGCCTTAGCAAGACAAGGCCACATATGAGATATTTCAATCGTCATTTAAAGGGACACTGCTGACAATTGCCCTGCTCTTTGAAGACATCCGCTCTGTTTTCGTAAGTAACACATAAGAATGTTATCACAGAAAGAGATGAGGAGATAAGGAAAAACATTTCTCTTCCCTCATCACTTCTCCACACACTTATCAACAGTTTCAACAGTCAGTTGCGTTGCTTCATTTAAAAGACAGCAACTTGTCCATTTTCTCCATGGAGCTGGAGAGAGAAACTTTTAATTTTGTATAGGAAAATATGATAGTAAAACATTACTTGGCAGGCAAGTTCCTGGAGCTACTCAGAATTTGAAGGCTCCATTTGAAATAAAAAGTCTTATTTTAGAAAAAATAATAGACTTCTTTGAAGTATATTTTTAAAAATTAATACAAATCTTGTGAGTTCACCTGTCAGTTTAAGGGCTCCAAATTTCCAAGGGCTTCCTGCTCTGTGGAAAGACAGCAGACCCATCCTTGAATTCCTCTATGTAAAAAAAAAGGAAAAAATATCTCTTCAGGCTCTTCAATTCCATGTCAAAAGCATACACTGGATGTATGTTTTGACATCCATATACCAAATGATCCATGAAGAGTAGTAATGGAACTATCAATACTGAAGTTCAACATTGCAGATCACAGTGCTGATGCAAAAAAATCATGATTTCACAAAGAATTTATAAACCTCTTTTACCTGAATATTGTCATTGTAGAAAATAATTGCCATAAACTAAAGCCCTGAGGCAATGAATATTCTCTGTTGTGCATGGAAAAGACTATGCAGTGGTGTTGAAAAACCTGGATGTCTACTTAGTGTTGAGTCAAAGCTGGCTTAGGTTCTCAGATGGAGGCACTCCAGTCTGCTTCATAGTGACAGTGATACTCAGTGAATGATGTGACTCCTCAGTATGCCTGGGAAATTGGCAACGTGCAGCTCTGTGTTAGCCAGTGTAAGTAAATACTCACTGAGTCAGTATTAACTGGTGCAGGTTCCTTTCCCATCTTGTGTATCCTTCTAGAAGATGTCATGCTAGTAAAAGCTGGAAAGCTTTCATAGGCTTTCAAGACCCAGATTTCACTGATCTCTAACAGCTCTTCTGTTTTGTGAAAAATAAACTAGCCTCCTACTCCAAGAGAGTACACCTTGGTTTTCCTTCCTGACTATCCTTACACAGACTCATTTTATCCCCTGTCAATTATATAAATTATATAAATGGATTTGTCTTTCTGAAGGATGACCATTTGTAGCTCTATACCTTTTACCATCCTCAGGTCCAGGTCTACAAAGCAACTTGGGGTTTGCCCAAGGTTAGGCAACCCAAACCCTAACCTGCACCCATCTCCAAGAGTGGATACAACAATTTGGTTAAGGTATCCAAGTTTACTTCAACTCTGCTCCTTCCCTGTGTGGTATCTCAAAAGGCATCCACTGTAGGGAAGCTCTGAACAGAATGACAACGGAAGGGAACAGTGCTTGAAGCAGCCCAGAGAGACAGGAACTCAGGATTTCTCTTTGGTAGGCTCTTTTCACTGGAATACACTTCTGTCCTCTCCTGCCTGTACTACTTGGTCTCCCTTTATTCCTTGCTTGGTGGCCCAAGCCTTCTATGGGAGGAGTGGGGAATGGCAGAAGACAGTCTAAAGTAGTTTTCCCACTTCCTGGCAGTGTGTCTAACCTTTACATGTAAAGTGTGAAGAACTAGATCACCTCCTTTGCTGACAGTCCAGTTTCATTCAGAAGTAATCTGAATGCTGTGCATTGTGTTGACCTTGAGGTAAAGGTGCTTACTGGATCAAGGCCCTCAAGGATTTAGATGCAAGCATGCCTAACTAACAAATCCGAAATGCATGGAAGAAATAAAAATGTACTATGAGTTTCAGCACAGTTCAGACAGTGGTGCTCACTGCCTTGCACAGGAGCAGAACTTAGGAAGCTGAGGAGTAAGTACCTAACATGTGTCTTGTGAACTTGTAAATGTTAGATGTCTAAATTCTACACAAGTAAAATTTAATTGTATAAAACCTTTTGAGTATGGGTGTCACTATCTCCTCTCTTTGTACACAGTGAAATAATGTAGTAAGATTCTAGTCTTACGAAATGTGAGCCAACTGCTTCAGAGAGGTAAAACTTTACTTAGTTGGACTACTTACAGAGTAAGGTACAGCACTCCACAGGTAAGATGATGAAATTTTGTTTTAATGTGGTTAAACATTTGCCTTGGTTCTGCTTTGGAAATTCCTCACGCAGCATGTGGCTAAGCTATGGAACTCCCCGCCTCAGGACACTGCACGCAAAAAGTTTACACAGGTTTAAAAGGCAAGTGGATAAACTAATTGAGGAAAAATACATGAAAAGCTATTAAATACAAAAGGCAGCACTTCTGGTGCAGCAAAATTGCAGTCATCGTGTCTGCCTCCTCTCTTACCCCCAGTCACTACATTCTTGCCCTGTTTTATTACTTTTTCTGAGTCACCTGCTGCTGGCTGTATCACATCCATGTAGATTGATCCTTACATCATCCTCTGCAACAGTTCGTACATTCCTGTGCAAGGGCAATTTCAAACTGAAAGTCATTTATAACAGCAGCAGCAGCACAAACATAGGAAGTACACTTACAGCCATTTCTCTTTGGCTTCACTTTACTGATTTCAAGAAAGTTATTCTTGATAAGCCCTAGTGTGAGATCACGCTAAGGCATGCTTACCTCCTTCAGGAATAACACAGAATACCAGAAAAGTCTAAGGAGATAGAGAAAATGACTAATTCAACAGGAAAAATAAAATGTTTGGAAAGATTTAATTAGGACTGTGGCAACCACTGGTTGGTTTGGGGTTTTTTTAGTGCAAATTCAAGGAACCTAACTTCTGTAAGCACTCTAGTAGTTCAGGGAGAATTCATTCTGCATTACTCTTTCTCGGGCTGGTTGGTTCCGAGACTGTAAAATAAGCAATTTTTTTACTGAGTAATTTGAAAATAAATCAATACAATATATGCTTATGTCAGTGCTTACAAAATCTCACTCAGCTACAGTTTACTGAATCTGCTGAGTACAAATGGCTGCAAATAAAACTTCCAAGATGCACGGACATGGTAAGTCTGTCAGTATTTCCATGATGGCTATGACATAATTTTTGAAGATCTGCTGATCCTTAAGCATTTGATATGGCTTTAAACTTCGTGAATTTCATTTAATATATTTTTGTAATCCTATTGCAGGGACACTGCATCTTAAAAACCTTTTTTGAACACTGTTTGCTCAACTGTTTTTCCCCTATGAATAAACTTTTCCTCCTTTTATTTCTGAACAAAAGTTTAACAGTTGAATGTACTTTTCTCTGCTTATATTGTATATTGATTATTCTTTGCCCTCAACCTGTTCTAAACAATAATAAATAATTTTTCTTTTTAATGACACTATCAATCTTTAATCCTTAGACACATATTTGTAGTCACTTATAAAAGAGTTTTAACATAGCTGTCTTGCACAAATCTGCCTATTGGTTAAGTTCTACTTGAAGTAGTTTTAGAGAAGCCATAATTTAAAATCCCTTTAAAAATTCACCAGATAAGTGGACTGTAGGTCATACTGCACTAGTACAGGCCCACAGTCTGTGTCCTATTGTGCTAAATGCTTTGAAAACACATAGAAATTAAAGTTTTCTGAGCCAAACAATTTATGTTTGAAAAGGATGGTGCCCACCAGTAAGTGTTCCAAGAACAGATTGCTGGGTGTCTAAAAACTGTTGCCAACCGATACATTAACTGACTTGGTGCTGCGCCTGAAGACTGGAAACACTGTGTTCAGTGCTACGCGGGTTCCTGCAGTTGGCCATTATGTTCAGAAAAGATAACATTTCTTGCCTTGGATCAGGCTTTTCTGTCCCTTATGCAGGGAACATCTAAATGCTGGGGGATGTTCTGATATCGCTAAGAGGCATGATAATTAGAGGAAACAGTCACCTTGTTTTCACTATGTCATTGCACAACTTCCCATGGACTGGAGTGGAATCTAAAGCTGTGTTTCTGCATCCGTCTTTCTGAAAAGGGAAAGAATGTTTAATATTTGCTTATATCTTGAAAGTAACTGAAAAGTTTGATGTTCAGGAACGGGTGTCCAAAAAAAATCAAAACGTTGAATAATTTAGGCTGCAAGGGAATTCTGGAAGTCATGTAGCCCAACACCTGCTAAAAGCAGATACAACTAGATCAAATGGCATTGGGTCTCGTCCAGTCCAGTTTTAAATACCTCCAAGGATGGAGATTCCACATCCTGTCTAGGCAACTTGTTCCAATGTTTGGCCAAGCTCATGGTGAAAAAATTTCCTTGTATCTGCTTGGATTTTCCCAGATTGCAACTGGTGTCCATTGCCTCTCATCATTATCACAAGAGTCTGGATCCATCATCTTTATAGGCTCCCTTTAGGTGTTTGAAGAAATAGGCCAGTACAGGCAGGAATGTCAATTTGGCACTTCAAAAGAGTCATGCTGGAATAGAACCAAATAACAGTATAGAAGATCTGTTTGTTTGATGATTTGTTTGTTTGTTTGTTTTCCACATTGATTCCAAAGGTTCACAGAAGTACCTAAATTTCTGTACAGCCACTCCCATGAAAACCACAGAGCAAAAGAAAATGCTCTATAATTTTCAGTCTGGCCTTGTGCATAATGAGAATAACCCAATCAAAAGAGCGTAGGTGGCAGAAAGATCTCCAAACCACTCTGTAATTGGTCTGTAGAAGATTTCTCTAATACAGCCCCCGAAGGCCATAGACTAAAACTGCCCCTGGGGGATTCTGATCCAAAATGTATATGCTGGGGGTGGGTATGGAATGGGAGGGAGACTGCTAAAACTGTGGGCACTGCTGCAGTCTGTAGGGCAGCCCAAGGGTATTCATTGACACATGGGCTTTGAGACACACCGAAGGTTTCAATAATCCTTGTAGCAACTCGGTATCAGAAGGGACAAAAAATGGTTTACATCCCCCCAGTGCTTGTTCTGTGGCCTGCAAGAGTCAGAATGCTGTATTTCAAGAATAGCCATCTGGGAAGGGAATCCACTTCATTTGCTTTCCCATGGAGGTGTCCCACAGACAGAAACATTAAAACTTGAAATTTGTGTTATTTCAAATATAAAAAATTAAGAGAAAATGTATAATATCCCAATAATTTGTCACATATTCGTTACGTATCACAAAGGAGGAGAAGTGCTTACCTCCCTTGATGTCCACTTAGAGCTTACAATGCACAGGTAGAAAATATCACTGCATTAGTATCCCTTGTGGAGATCAGTTTTGATACTTCTGGCTGGAGCTGAAGTGCTCCATTGCTTCACCAATAGAGAAAGAACAATCTGGGACAAGTAAAACAAGGAAATAAGATACTCTAAGCAAGTGATCTCTTCAAAGCAACCCCATTAGAAAGATACTGGACTGGGACTCCTATTTTTAGTAAGGAATCATATTTAAAATCTAATATTAATCTATCCTTTCGGCCAGTTAATACCAGACATAATTAATGCTAGATGTTTGTTTAAAAAAAAACCCCAACAAACTCTTTTGGTACTAAGTAATGATAGTCCCAGTCATTTAGGTAAGCTTTGGATTTTTACTCTTAGCTATACCACAAAGTTCCATTACAGTGTTTGATGATAACTAATGAAATTAAAACACCATCACTGTAATTTAGGTTTTGCTAGCCTGCTGCAACTGGGCTTTGAAACATCTGGGTGCTTTTCTGCTTGGCTGTTGACTAAAATCATAACCTTTTACCAAAGTGCCATTTGAACATGAAAATAAACTGCTCTTTCTTTTTCAGAGCTGTAGTTAGATCACTGCTTGGAATATAAAATGCTAATATGTAGTTACTAGTACAGGTGATCTGAGAGGCAAGAGTAACACTGAATATTCCTATAACAACCTCTTAAGTATTTGTGAAGTCCAGATCTTTAGCTGCATTTGTTCATTATGACAACTGATATTTTCCACTTTCTTTACAATTAAAATATTCTGGGAACAATGCACACTAATCTTCAGGCTGTATGTACTCAGAATATTTGCCTGCATATATATGCACATTTATTTTTTTTTCAAGCTGTCCTTCTAGTTTTATAAATCATAAAAATTCTTTTCCTTAGTGATACCTGTGAAACTTCTCTATCCCTTATTTATTCCTCTTGCTCTAGCATAAGAAAATATCCCAGATCAATGCATTTTGATCAATAAGTTAGATGCTTCTGGTTCTGAATATATCCACGAGGATAATTTATTTGGCAAGAGTATTATTTTCTTGCAAGTTGAGTGCTTTGAGAATGTGACTATGATTAAAGCTGTCTGTTGAGCACATCAGAATTGTTTTTAAAACAGTCCACGGGTCAGAGAAAAGTGGTCTCTCACTCTGAACAATGATTGTGTATTTGGGAATCAACTAAGAGTTTTGAGATTATTTAGCCAATAATTAGTAATTATAATTTTGTGTCCTATCAGGTGGAAATCCTTGATTGGAAGACAAAGAAACAGCTATGCTTCCTAGATAAGGTAAAAAAAAAAAAAAAAATCTGTTTAAAATGCTAGGCCACTATTTAAAAATTACTAACTTTTCTTAAGTACACTTAGTGTTTATGCAGGGTATTTCATCTCCTGATAGCCTTTCTTTGGCCACCGAAGAGGCAACGATTATGCACACTTCATACTATCACAGAATCACAGAATCATTAATGTTGGAACAGACCTTTAAGATCATCAAGTCCAACCATCAACCCAACACCACCATGCCCACTAAACCATGTCCCAAAGTGCCATGTCCACACATTTTTTGAACGCTTCCAGTGATGGTGATTCCACCACCTCCCTGGGCAGCCCGTTCCAATGTCTGACAATACTAACTACAGAGTACTTCAGCCCTTTTCCAGAAGGAGCTTTTGGGCAAAGAGCACAGCTTCAGCCACTTCACTAAGATGGTGCCAGTTGTTCTTACTCACTCATAAGCTGTCAAACTGTCACTGCTGTTGTAGTAACTCTTGATCACTGCTAGAGAAGCTGCCTCTGAAACAGATGTCACAAATTGTCTTCCCTTTTTCCTGTAAGAAGTACTTTGAATCACACATACCAATCCTAGCCATCTATAAGAAAGTTACACTGTGACATTGAGTCACCTTTCTACTTGAATAGTCTTACACCTAGTAGTTGTATTTCAAAATATGCATCTTACATATGCAATATTTTTTGTTGCCTAGGTGGAACCAAATGCCACAATTAGGGAGATCAGATTGATGTTCCATAAATTATGTGAGTATATCTTTTGCAGCAGTTCACATCACATCATGATATCCAGTATATAAATAGGAGAAAATTACATAATTTGAAACATGTGATGTACACACACATAATACTAAGTAACCTGCACATGAATGCGATCACAGTGAGATTTCAGTATAATTTTTTTATACTATCCTGATACATCTCTCTATTTTTCCACTGCATAATTTCTCACAAATATTCACGTTGAACAAATATTCCTGAAAATCTTTAACTAAATCTTACCTTGTTGTGTTGCATTCACTGTAATAGTGGATGATCTAAAACAAACGTAACAAACGTTGTGTATCACACAATTCTCTATGGTCTTACAGATCCTCGGTGGTATCCAGCAAGGCAGTCAATAAAACTTGATCCAAGTAAGTACTTGTGAGGACTAGAATAACAAAACTCTGAGCAGGGGCCTGGCATAAATGGTGTACTTTGCATGGGTATTAGCTCTTAAGAATGAGTTTCCAGCTATGTTAATTAGACTATGAAGGCTGAGTAGAATCCAGAACAAATTTAATTCTTTGAAAGTATTAGACAGAGTTCCATTTATGTGCCTGGTGCTTGGTAATTAACTCAGGAGTCTGCGCATTGTTCCAATGCACTTTCTAACTGTTGAGCACTTTTGCTTTCAAGACAGGCAGCACAGAATCTAGATACTAATTTCCCTTAGCTGCAGTGAAATGATCTCCACAGTGATGCTCAGCTGGGAGTCCTAAAAAGGGCTATGAGTTAGAGCTATCAATTCACATAATCCTCTGCTCTCAGGCAGGAATTACAGTTCTTTTGAGGTAAGCTAATGCAAACCACATTGCCATGGATGTAGGATTTGCTGACAAAGCTGGTGCCAGCTGGCTGACTTCATTAATGCTGTTGTAGGTATTGCTACTAGAAGCCTCTTAGTACATGGTCTGGGTGCACAGAAGAAATTCTAATTGCCAAACTGTGTTAATTCATCTTAGCATTCAGTATAAAATGTAGCACTTTCTTCTTTTGCTTCCATTAAGCATAATTTTATTTTAAAAGTCCCTTAAAGGCATGCTGGTTCATTGTGTTGAATCTGTCCATGGAAAACAGGCATATGAGTATCTTATTTCCTTCTTCAAAGATCTATCTTTGTCAGATTGTGAGACTTGCTGCCATGAGAAAATACTGGCCTTCTGGAGATTCCCCCAAATACAGGCATTAGAAGCTTGAGTAGTAGCTCAAGTCCTGTGGAACCACTTCCTAGCTGTTTGGTTGGGGAAAAAAGGAGGCAATGAAAACCTCAGTAGGAGAGCCTTCCAATCTCAGCTTATCCTAGCTTCTGTTTGTCTGACAATGAGCAATGAGAAGAGAGGAAGAGAGAGGAGAGAGATGAAGGTGCACTGGCTAGGAGGTCAGTGAACTGTGTTAAAGGGCAGTGACCCATCAGCAAATTCTGCTGTAGCAGAGATGAAGCAAGTCTACTAGAGTAGGCAGGCACATAGGATTTAGAACTCTCCTCACTATCTTGTTGTGAATAGAGGATCCAGGCTTATATGAGATTACAGGGATAAATCAATATTAACTGTAAACATTCTTAGTTTGTTGAGATTCCAGTAAGCCCATGTCGTATCAAAGAATCTCACAGATTGGTTAAAGCACAATATAAAGCTAGCATGCTACCAAAGTTGACTTGAATTTCACTGAGATGTAATTACTTCTTTCCTTCTCAGAAGGAAAGCCCCTGAGGGATGAGGAAATCCTGCAGCACCTGCCTGTTGGCACAACTGCTACCTTATACTTTAAAGATTTAGGGCCACAGATAGGATGGACTACGGTGAGCTATGCTTCAAAGCTGAGCCATTTTAATGGCTATTTTTCCATAATTAATCCTTACATCACTTTTTGTCTCTCTCCAATATTTCTGCATGATGCCTGATAGTGGATGCAGGCAATGAATCCTCATTGCTTCAGTTCATTTAATCAGGGAAAGCAGTAACAGGATATTCTGAATGCCTAGTTCCCTGGGAGAGCAGCAGTGGAAAACTTGCTGCAGGGTAGGTTGGCTCTAATGAACTAAGTTGCAGGTTCTCAAATGGATTTAGATGTCCACCGCAAAATCACTAGGAACTGGGTGTCTAAATGCCTTTTGGGGCTCTGCTTCACAGGGCCTGTGTAACCCTGCTAACAAAGGTCAGGATTATACTCCTACGAGTTTGTCCTGCAAAGAGGC